>NC_088644.1:5892482-5932482 GCF_964019385.1 Sycon ciliatum
AACAGGAGATACGCTGGTGTGTACCCGGTACTGGATTGCTCAGTGGCGCGGTATGCCATTAGCACTGCCGGCAACTGCACATCCCAATTCCTCTGATTTTGGTCAACGTAATGCGAGAGCAGACGCTCGAGCGTTTGGTTGAACCGTTCAACAAGCCCATCCCCCGCAGGGTGATACGCAGTAGTACGTGTCTTCTTGATGCCAAGAAGAGTGCACACATCTTTGAACAACTTTGAATCAAAGTTGCGACCCTGATCAGTGTGTAAGCTTTCGGGTGCCCCAAAACGGGACACAAACTCACCCACGAATACAGAGGCAATACTCAGGGCATCCATTGTTGGTAATGGATACGCCTCAACCCACTTAGTAAAGTAGTCAATAACCACTAGGATATGCTTATTGCCACTTGCTGTTTCCGGGAGCCCTGGAATCAAATCCATGGCGATCCGTTCAAACGGGTACCCATTCCAGGTGACCTGCAAGGGTGCTCCATGTCCACGACCGACTGGTCTAGACCTTCTAGAGCACGACCCACAAGTACCCACCCAATCCACTACATCACGTTTCATTTGGTGCCAGTAGAATTTAGTCCGAAGCTGAGTCAGCGTTCGTTGCATTCCCACATGACCCAAGTAGTCGTGGTATTCTTCCAAAATTTTGGGACGTATTGCTACGGGCACCAAAATTTGAAATGTTGTGGATTCCAAATTGTTTGGATCCCCACTCCATGTCCGACCAACCACACCCTCCCGTAAAACAAGACATTGGCGTCCTCGCCAAAACTTACGGAGGTCAGGGCTCACACCCCTCAGATCAGGGTCGGCAGGACATGCTGTCAGCCACTCACGCAGACGCGCGAGGTCAGGATCGGCTTGCTGGGCCGCAGCCCAATCGGCAAGTGACCAGTTTCGTCGTTGGACGAACAGAGTTGGAAGCTGCGATACTGAAACGGCAGCCACAGCCACAGGCTGCAACGTCTGTCGGGATAGCCCATCGGCATTCGCGTGGGCACGGCCCTGGCGATACTGCACGTCAAAGTCAAACTGACTCAAAAATTCCATCCAACGAGCGATAATCGCCGGTGGATCTTTGAAAGTCTGCAAATGCTGTAACGCTTTGTGATCCGTGCGGACCAGAAAATGTTTCCCCAGCAAATAGCAGCGAAAATGTTTGAATGCCCACACTACCCCAAGCAGCTCGCTTTTGGTAGAGGCATACCGGCGTTCCGCGGCAGAGGTCACCCTGCTCGCGTACGCGATTGGCCGTTCAGTTCCGTTTTCGTCAAGTTGTGACAAAACAGCGCCCAAACCAGTACCACTTGCATCCACGTCCACAATGAACGGTGGCGCATCGTGACCATACCTGGGGTAAGCCAAGATAGGTGCACGAGTGAAATGTTCTTTCAGAGCCACAAAAGTGGACTCACACTGGTCGGACCAGACAAAAGAATTGTCTTGCCGGGTCAAATCAGTCAAGGGTCGTGCCACGGTTGAGAAGGCACGAATGAACCTTCTGTAATAGCCGCAAAACCCGAGAAATGCACGCACCTCTCCAACATTCGCCGGCCTGCCCCACGCCACAATCCGTTGGATTTTGGCGGGATCAGTGCCCACGCCTTCATCAGACACGACGTGTCCCAAGAATTCCACCTGTCGCCGCAGGAGGAAACATTTCGAGGGTTTGAGACGTAGGTTTGCCTCCAACAGACGTTGAAAGACAGCCTCTAACCGTTCGAGGTGTTCGGCAAATGTCCGGCTGAACACGATGATATCATCGAGGTAAACCAGACAAATCTGCCACTGATAGTCCTTCAACACAATGCTCATGAGCCGTTGGAAAGAACTAGGGCCATTGCAGACTCCGAACGGCATAACCGTGAACTGGTAGTGCCCGTCGGGAGTCGAGAAAGCAGTTTTCTCCTTGTCACCACCCGCCATTGGCAGCTGATGATAGCCTGAACACAAGTCAAGGGTCGAGAAATACGTAGACCCGTTGAGAGCGTCGAGGGTATCATCGATGCGCGGAAGAGGATATGGATCCCGTTCCGTAACCGCGTTCAACTTCCTGTAATCCACACAGAACCGAGTCGACCCATCTTTCTTCTGGACAAGGACAATCGGTGAAGACCAAGGACTGCAGGAATCTTCAACCACAGCCTGAGCCTTCATGTCCTCAACCAACTGACGGGCGGACTCTCGTGAAGCCCACGGCAAGCGCCGTGCGGCTTGGAAAATTGGACCTCGTCCATTAGTCTCGATCCGATGGTGGAGCACCGAAGTACGCCCCAGCTCGGCCGAGCTCATAGCGAATACCTTCCGATAGCGAGCAACGAGGGACCTCAGGCGCAACAACTCATCCTCCCCAGATGAGTCTCGCCTACCCGGCTCCTCGACACAGGGCGTCCCCTGGTCAGCCAACACTGTGCCCGTGGGGTCCGGATTCAAATCATCCTCCCCCACCACAGCCTTTCCACTTCTAGGACCTCGTCCAATATGAAGTGCAGACCATACTTCTTCGGCCCCAGGAATCACATCCTCTTGGCCTGTATGGTCACCACCGTCCCCTCCTTCTTCGTTGCTCACGCAACCCACCGCGCAAACTGGTTGCAGACGGCCGATCCGAGCGCCTCGTCCCAGAGACACACACTGCTCCGAGCAGTTCAAAACTCGGACGGGAACGCCGTCTTCCGTTGGACATACCAATGCGTAGGCCAACATAACATCATCAGGCCCCCTCAGGCAGCCGTCAGGTTCCGTAATGGCACAGGGCGGCACACCGCCATCTCCTTCGATCACGGCGTTAACCGTAATCTCTGAGAGAGGGGGTATGGTTACACGTTTCCGTAAACGGAGAACGTGAACTTTGCAAACGTCTTCCGTGTCAAGTGTCGACACTTCGGCTTTATCGGCCTGAAAGTGCAAACTACCGTTCGCGGACGTGATCGCGCACGGGATTCGGCACAACACATCCCGACCGATAAGGCAAGGATAGTGGAGTCCACGAACCACCGCCGTAGCGTGCCAACATGTTGCGCTACGCAAAGTGAGGCAAGCGACTACCTTGCCGCATACATCGAGCCTCTGCCCATCCGCCCCACAAAATGTGATGTCACTGTTCGGGGGTTCGAGATCATCCAATTGGTATCCCAAATCCCGGAACAGGGCTTCCGACATCAAACTGACCGCCGACCCAGTATCTACCAGCATGGTGACTGGTATACCGTTGGCCGCGCCATCTATCATCATTCCATTATGGTTCTCCGCTGCTCGTCCCAGAGCAGCGACGAGTTCCAATCGTCCCTCATCCTCCTGAACATTCGGTACCTTGATGCTCGGGATTGGACCTCCGTCATAATCCTGACCGGAGACTTGGTCCCCGTCTCCGGTCACTGCCCGTTTCCCTCCCGTCGAGGACGGGATTGATAACGGGGTCCAGGCCCACGTGCCGCAGGGGCCCGTGGCCTCTGATTCAATTCGGGGCAGGTGGAGCGGAAGTGACCCATGCGGCCACATGCCCAACATGCCCCTGGTGGTGGCTGGACGGTTTGTTGAACCTGGAGGCTACGCTCCACTTGTTCGGCCAACCGTGCTACGACCTTGGTTAAGGCTTCTACCTCGGGACTCAGGCCCCTTGGCTCCACTGCTGCGGTAACCAACTGCTCCGGACCTAATTCAAAGGTGCGGGGCAGTCGAGAAGACTTCTCAGCGTCTTCCTTCTGCCAAACCCGTTCCAGGTGGTTAGCCATAGTAACCGCCGCCTGGATCGTGCCTGGTGCATTCTCTTGCAGACGCAAGCGCAAGGCGTTAGGCGTAACTGCATCGATGAACTGGTCCCGGACCAGTTCCTCCTGGACAGGTCCGGGCATAAGTGGATATGCCCGCCCTACCAGCTGTCGTAATTCGTCCGCGAGGCGACCGAAATCTTCATTGCCGCGTCGTCGCCGATTTCTAAACATAGATTTGTACTGCCGCGCTATGCCGGCCGGTGCAAACCTATCATTGAGATCTGCCACCAGATCGTCCCAGTCCGCCCGACGTGCGGCCGGAATTGAGGCGAGAAATTTCTGTGCGGCGTCTCGCAGCCGTACGGCTAGGAATTGTGCGCGCTGTGCATTGTTCCAGCCATTCACGGCTGCACACTGGTTGAAGTACTCTAGGTACTCCACCCAATCTCCTGTGCCGTTAAATGCTTCCGGCATCACAGCCGGTCGCACGGCTTGTGCTGGGGCCGGCGGAGCGGCTGCAGCAGGGTTCTGGCGTTGATTCATTTTTAGAACCAAGACCTCAAGAACAAGACAAACTTAAAGCACTGCTTCAAGAAGTTTCTTGACAACCAAGAAGATGGCCACTAGCTTGCTCAGAGCTTGTCGCGATCTTCAGGAGGGCTGAAGACAACTGAGCGAATTCTGTCCTCGGCACCTCCTTTTATTCCCCACCAGCAGGATATTCGACCAATCAGCGTCGAGCACGTACCCAGACCTAGCTGACGTGGCCTAAGATTGCGCGTCACCATGGTGACCCGTGCTGCGCCGTCGGCGTCGGCCTACGTGGCATAAGGCTAGTTGTCGGAAACTAGCTGTTATCTCCTCGTTCTTTGGAGGAGCCTGGTATGGCTTGCTCCAAAACCCGTTATCGACGTCGTCCCAGACGTCGCGTCACGCATACATGCTGGTGGACCGCAGGCCCTTATTTATGTACGCGTACTGGAATCGGCGCAAGTCGACGTGCTCACAACCACCGGCTGTGTCGCGGACTTCGCACTCCGGTGACAGCTTCTTATGGCACACTGCACTGGCCTCGGGACCCCCCATCAGATTGAACTAATGGACCCGAAGTTTTTGACACGTGCATGCGGAACGGCCGCGCCTGAGCTGGGCCGTTTTCGCACCTCTGCGTGCGGGGTACAGTCAACCTGCTGTATTTAGGATTCTCCGTGCGCCAGTAGTGGTGGTCTCGAATCACCGCGCTACCGCCGAGCTGGCGCTTAGGTCCGAAGTACAGGTACGCACTAGTACTTGAGCCCTATTTGGTTCCGGGGCTGCCGACAGTTTCCTGGCTCAGCCACCCTATCACACGCTTTTCGTGCGTGTACTACGGTGTAGTTCCATCTTCCTGCTGGCGCACGTGCTTTTTAGGCCGCGTGCGCGTGCAAAAATCATATGTAGAGACTACATGCACTAACTCCGTCCCGTACAGACTAGACTGTGTCCTACAAGTCTGGCCTGATCGTAACTTGTTGAATACCATTACACTCTCTACCCGCCTCTCTGCTGTGTTATTATCACTGTCACCCATATATGCATTCGAATATTATGCAGCTGCCCAAAGGATTCCCGCCTCAACCCCTGATGTCCCTGCATGCTAATTTCCACAAGACCACGGAAGTAAAAACTTCCTTGTCTTTTAGCACACCCACAGAACACGAGCAGTTTGATTTTTGTGCCATCTGGCCACGGTTCAGGATTGAGATTATGAATATGAGGGTGAATAATGAAATCAGTCCTCCATCATCCTTTCCTCTGCCGCCTTCAAATTTTCCTCGACCAGGGCTTCAGCCTTGGCCGTCGCCAGTTCCGCCTCTCTCCGTCTCATTTGTTCCTCGCGCTCCGCCGCGACAGCAGGAGGAGGCGGCTTTGGGGCCGCCTCTCCCGCTGCGGCCACGGTAGCCTTCGTGTGCCGGTCTTTGGCAGGGTGGTGAACCGGTTTGGCCGGCGGCCGTCCCGGCGTTGTCGCCGCCAACACCGAGCGTGGACGCTCGACGCTGTTGTTCCGACTGGTCCTGGGGACCCCCTCTTCCCCACGGCATGGCCGTTTGGGAGAGGGCCCCGGGGACCGTGCACCATCCCTCTGCCGGTAATTCACGGGGCCTGGCGATGAACTGCGAGACGGTTCGACTGCCGCGTTGAGTGACCTAATGGCCGAATGCAGCTGCGTCAGCCCTTGCTGTAAGCGACGGATCACCCTCGCTGAATTAAACTGCCGCATGGCCTCCAGGGCGGCGGCCGACTGTGCGAGCGCCTCGTGCAGCTCACGCAAATTGTCTGTAGGCGGGTTGTTCCGTTTGGGTGGCATCTACAACAACCAGGTCAAACAGAGAACACAGACGTTGGGATCCTGGTCACAGCACCAAATGTCGCATCCCTGCGAGGTTCGTTGCCTGTCATGATCGCTCATAACCCAACCAAATCCAACCGCCAGGCGGTCGACCAATATAGTCGACGACCCAACTTAGTGTTCTGCTCACCTTGGTTAGCACACGAAGAGAAGACAACCAGTAGAGGATCTGAGAGACTCAGTGTATTTCTCAAGTTCGGGAGAGAGTTAATTGTGATTGTTATGAGGTGACATTTGTTCTTTTATGCACCAAAGACGAGATGGAGAAGTCGTGCAAAGCACGGTGCGTGATAGTTCTTAGAAATCGGCAAACAATACAGGTTTGACAACGCATGCATGGCAAGGAAACAGCAAAAGATCAATAGTTCAATAACGAAAACGACAATAAATAATTAGCACAAACGGAGCAAAAGGCCGGATCGGGACGTAGGGAGCCCGCTCACCTACGTCTCCGCGGAAATCTTGGAATTATATGGATCACGTCGGGGAGCCCGCTCACCCGACGTGATAGAACAGCGTAACTCCGGCGGGATGTTGTTGCATATCCGCGTCCCTTTTCCGGGAACTTCACCGGCGGGCCCTTCGCGGGTCACCGCGGCGTCGCTGTACCGCGCTTGCCACGCCTTCCTTTTGCACCTTCATTTTGCGCGTGGTTCCCCGCTCTTTTGCGCACGCCTCTCGTTCTTCTGCACTCAGCTCTCATTCTTCTGCACTCAGCTCTCATTCTTCTGCACTCAGCTCTCATTCTTTTGCGCACGGCCCTTCGTGTCTTGCACGAAGCGCGAAAGGGATCATGGAAATCAATAGGACTTCTCAGTCACATGATCTTGCATGAAGCCTAGAGCGTACATTTCCAGGAAGTCAAGAACTTCCTGGAACATACCTAGAACATTCCACGCGAGAACCTACCTGACCAGGTTCCGGCGGTGAATCATACGATGTGTCATGTCCAAGAGACATGACACCAACGTGGGATATCACACCTAAACAGCATGACACCTACGCGGAACAGCGCGTGCCGCTCAACCTACATGCTCAACACGTGGGACAAGACACTGGCCAAACCACGTGATAGTATAGATTGTGACAGCTCAATCACAGAGCTGCACACTACACAGATCCTGCTGTCACAAGATCTGTCAAACCGCGAGGGTCACGTCCAGGACGTGACAGGTATAACGACACTTCACGAATAAGGACACCTTTTTGATGCCGCGCCGAGCGTCGTTATAAGCGAAGTTGACTGTACTGTACCCCGGCCTTTGCAGTCGGTCTCTCCATCTGCTTCTGTTTCCAGAGCTGTGAAATCACTGACCATGGTATGTATTCCCGGTCCATGCACATGTGTTGTTGATATTGCTGTAGGTGGACTTGGCACACAATCTATCAAGCATTACTGCCAGTTTATCAAGGATGAAGGCCTGTTTGTCATGTTCCCGTACAATCAGCAGCAAGGAAAGATGGTGAGCTAGACCTAGAAATAGGCATTACTTGTTCAGTAATGATCCTCTTGTATGATATGGAATGGCATGCTTACGTTTTCGCAATATAGATTAGTGTTTTCTGGAGCCATTGTCAATATGGAATGAGTGTCGATAAGGAATGTATGGATGAAGGAAGTATCATCAGGGGACATGAGGTGGGTTATGGGAGTTAATAGACACCCTTAGCGAAAACATTATGTTGTAACGGTATTACCGTAAGGGGCGAAATACCGTGATTTGGGTCGACCTTTAGCAAGATGCACGCTATTTTTAGTACGCTGTTGCCACGAGAATAGCTTTTATTTCGCGCGGTACAACCATTTATATCACCATATACGTGATACAAGGTGAAATGCGTACGGACTATGCATTATTTGGCCAAAAAACGTACCGTTGGTCACAACGATAAATCAGCCCCCATAACGTTTTTACGCTGCAGCTTCAACGCTATTTGGATGATCAAGGTACGAGTACCGTAAAAATAGCGTTACTGTTGTTTGCTAAAGTTGTATAATATCCGTAAAACTGAATACATTTTGATGTGTTTCTGTAGTACGTTACTGGATCTGGCAGGCGAACTGGACTAATGTAATCATCAATTTGTGCCTGTATCTGTATGTGTGTACTTCCTCCGTTAACAAAAACTTCGTGATGGATTTTGATGGATATGAAAACGCTTAGAACAGGTCAAGAACAGTTGTATCGACTGCAAATCACTGGACAAAGGTGATTCAGCCTATGCACAGCGTCTTTACAAGATAAACTGTTGGCGGAATGAGCAGAGAGTTCAGTTAGCGTCGCTTTCGCTCGACTAATTTTTGACCTGCGTCGCTGTTGGCATCTGCTGCACGCGAGTCGTCATCTGCTGCCCGCGAGTCGTCATCTCTCTCGAGTCGTTGTTCAGCTCGTTTCAGCCTTGCCTCGGCTTCTTTGATCACACTCCGCTGACCTTGATGTCGCCGTCGTTCAAGTAAGTTGGCTTTCAAGCTGCGTGATCCGCCGCGATGGCGATTACTCGTTTCCACCAGGGAGTTGGGAAAAATATTTTACGACTCCCTGGTTTCATCTTCGCTCTCCAGAACTCCGCGAAACTAGGAGTAAAGGCACAGCCGAACTGATTCCATTTTCTCTAATGGATACCCCTGCCAGCACTGAACGGCAGCGGCTAGCAAGTCCAGTCGAATTTTAGCCATGAGACTCGCATCGGACGTCAGACTTCTGAAAGAATACATGTACACGGTGATCAGCATTCGAATCTGGGCTTTGCGCAGGTTGAACAAGAACTTGAGTTCAGTATTATTTTCATTGAGCCGTGCAATCGGAGCAGCTCCTTGTTCACTCGCTCTTTGTGTGGACTCGCTGCTCCGTTTTATCGCTGTCTATCGCTCTCCAACTTACTTAGTGCTAAAGTGGTAGAGAGGCCAAGCAGCGCAATATCACCTCGGAGAAGTGGTATTTCAGTTTCACTCGCCATGACTGTCATCACCTATGTTTCCACAGCGCAACCATCGATTCCGCTCGGCTTGTTGTGAAAGGTCGCTTTCCTTGCATCGTACCTCTTTCATGGCATGCCAGGGAAGGCCAAGAAAGTGATTGCGACTCATTTCACGGCAGCTTGTGCCCAAATCAGCCCCTCAAAAATCCATCACGGAGTTTTTGTTAACGGAGGAAGTACATGATTATGTGCGTGTGTGTATTGTATTGTATTTATTTAAAAGGATTCTCCAAAAGCAAATGGATGCTTATCACGGAAGTCTCCCACATAAATATCGCAAGAAAAATGGGGAAATGGGGAGAGGAGAGTGGAAGATGAAGCATGGGAAGAAGGGAAACAAGTACCTAAATATCGAGGTATAAAAGCAGGAAAGAAATCGACGAGGGAAGAAATCACCTCTGCAGATAATAGCGGGACATTTAGATGAAAAAAAACCCAGCAAGGATTAATTTCAAGGAAAAAAAATTTCTCAAACGGAAAAGTTCGGAATTCCAGTCAGAGAATATCTATGCTGAGAGTAATGAGCCTTTAGAGCAATGCGAAAATTGACAGAGGACTGAACGCAGCGGATGTGTTCTGGAAGTTTGTTCCATTCCACAGATAAACTGAAGAGAGGGGATTTAAGGAAATGGGCGCCAGAACGAGGTAAAACTATAGAGGACGGGTGACGACAACTAAGGGATACATTGAATTTGAAACGAATTAGCAAAGACGGAAACTGGTAAAACACATGATGAAAATACAGCAAGGACAGAATCTGACGACGCCACTTCAGGGATGACCAGTCACAAGTACGATTAAGAATCTGCTTCGGGGTTTCCCACTCAGGAGGGTGCCGGGTCTTACAAAGCAGATATGAACGAGCAGCAACGGCTTGCAGTCGGTCTAACGTAAGCGAATCTGAATGGGATACGGCGAATGACCAGACAGGGACTGCGTATTCTAACAGTGGTCGTACGTAACACTTGTAGAGCAAATTCACGGTTGAAGCAGAAAGGAAATGGGCCATATGGCGCAACAGAAAAACACGACTGCGAAACTTGTGGGTGATAGATTTTATATGGTCAGAAAAATTTAGTGAAGGAGTGATAGTCACGCCGAGATGACAGTGGCTATCACCTTTCTGAATAGGCACACCGTTCATTGTCAAGGGGGATGACGGGCCGGGGGCTAATGCATATTTTTGAAAGGGTAGGTGGACGCATTTACTGGTGTTAAACGTCATGGCAGTAGCTGATGACCATTGACAACACTTATCAATGTCAGTCTGGAGCAATGCATGATGGATAGGAAGTGAGGTGTTTGCTGGAGAAACAAGAATTAAATTAGAGTCATCAGCAAAAAGGGATAGGGTACTAGAAGCAGGGGCATCAGGAAAGGAGTTGATGCACAGGTTAAAAAGAAGCGGGCCGAGATGGGAACCTTGGGGTACGCCAGCGGTGATGGGCAAAGGGTCAGAAAGAGTTTGGCCAATGCGAACGCAAATACTACGATCACTGATAAAGTCCTTCACCCAAGAACAGGCAGAAAGAGAACACCAACCTGAAACAGATTGAATAACTAAATGATGACTAACTCTGTCAAAGGCCTTAGAAAAATCAAGGAACAGCTGGTCACAAGAAGACTTAGAGTCAAATGCACGCGAAACAATTGAGGTAAGCTGTACCAATTGGTCAACTGTTGACCTCTTTCGACAAAAGCCAAACTGGCTGGAACTGATAATTTTATGGCTCTCAACAAACGAGTAAAACTGACGGCTAATCATAGACTCATACAATTTGGCAACTGCATTTAACAGCGATATAGGACGGTAATTGACTGGGTGAGAAGGATTACCTTTTCCCTTGAACACAGGTACAACAACGGCAGATTTCCACTCCCTGGGCTGAGTACTGGACAGCAAGCAGCGGTTGAAAAGGGCGGAAAGAGACTGTGACGTGACCGTGTGTGTGTGTGTGTGTGTGTGTGTGTGTGTGCGCGTGTGTGTGTGTGTGTGTGTGTGTGTGTGTGTGTGTGTGTGTGTGTGTGTGTGTGTGGATTCGTGTTCGTACGTACATATGTACATGGGTGTGCTGTGTGATGTGTACCGGTGTGAACGCATGCCTATGGTCTTGTGTGACTGACTGTGTCCTCTTTAGTCCAATCCGGAGACATTCAAGTTGGATTCCTGTACTAGGTAGGTCAGCCCCGTAGCAGGGCGGGTCCCTTAGTCTTTTGCTAGAGTGCGGTAATGATCAATTGATGAACTGGTTGGAAACACCGGGTAAAGGGATATGCTTGATATGTTTGTAGAGTGGTGAGTGCTGTTCAGGCTGTATGATGAATGCAGCACGTGTGACTTCAGCAGTGTGGCTATGAATTTACTCAGACTGGACGTGACAGAAGCTGCTTACTGCAAAGACGGGCGTTGAGATACCATAGCGCTACCCACCTGTGTAGTAGGGTCCGTAGGGTCCAGGTTGTGTGTTGGGGTGACTGTCTGTGTTCAGGATGGGCAAATTGTGGCCCAGTTTGTGTGAGTGTGTGTGTGCGATACCTGGGTGCTGTTATCCATGATTCTGGCCGATCTCACAAAGATGTATCGACCCGTGTTTCATCTGCCTCCCGTGCTTTTGGAGCGCTCCGTCATGCTGTCTTCAATGACCACAATCTCTCTCTGCGCACCAAGCGTCTGGTTTTCGAGGCCTGTGTTCTGTCCTTACTGCTCTATTGTGCGGAGACGTGGGTACCGCTGCAAAGTGATGTGCAACGGATCACGACCTTCTACTACCGGTCGCTTCTTTCCATCATGAGTGTTGCACAGCGGGATGTGTGGGACTTGAAGATAGCCAAGGACACCATTCTGAAAACATGGAATGCAGCAAACCCACTGGATATCCCCGACCGCCTCATGCAGAGAAGACTGGAATGGCTTGGGCACGTGGTACGCATGCCTGAGGAGCGGATGCCGCGGATGTTGTTGTTTGGCACATTGTTGCCACCACGCCCAGCGTGTGGCCCGCGGAAACGATGGCGAGACGCAATTAGGGTCGACCTGCGACGAATAAACATCGCCGACGAGTCATGGTTTGACACAACGCAGGAACGATCTGAGTGGCGGCAAGCTTATCGAGCAATACAACCAGCTCAGAAACCGGCTCGGGAGATAGTCTGCGAGGTGTGCCGGCGTGCATTTGCTCGGCAGCAAGATATCGCCCGCCACAAGTGCATCATGGAACGGCGTAAACCAGTCCAGCAGCAAGCCAACAGCCGCCAGTGCTCCCAGTGTCACCGATGGTTTCGGAGTGCGGGTGGCATTGCAGTCCATCGCTGTGTCCAGTCCAATTCTGCCCCGAATGTTGCCAATGCCACAAGCTCTTCACCTGTACGCCTATGTATTCGGAAACCGTGCTGTACCGCTCACTGTCCCATTTGTGAACGCTGCTGTAAGTCGATCCGGGGCTTTGCTATCCACAACTGCAACCGATCCACCAGGCGCCCAACTGCTGATGAAAGGGACAAGTTCCAATTGCAATGTCAGAATTGCCTGAGGCGTTTCAAAAGGCGAAACGACTTATCCCGTCACCAACGCTCATGTCTCCTCTCGTCTCCGTCTCGCTCAACGAGAAACACGTGACCTACATGGCAGTGTATACCAGGACAGGACCAGGTGTGTGCGTGTGTTTTTTTATATTGTAGGCGGCCTATTGTGATAACATTACAAGCCGCATGTTCCGGCTTTGAATGCCTGTAAATGCACATGTTGTGGCATTCTGCTGTGGTTTTTATCCTTTGCATGTAGGCGACCAACGGAGTCAATTGAGAAGCGCTTCTGCTTCGATCTAACAGCCGGGGATAAGTAAGATTTAGGTCATGCATTGTCATGTTGTGGAGTCTCTGTACACTCCCGGTTTGTGTGTGTGTGTGTGTGTGTGTGTGTGTGTGCGCGCGCGCATCACAGTTTGCAGCTTGATTACCTTTTCTCGCATTTGTGTTCTACTCCAACTCGCTTAGGATCAACATTGAACGTGTTCCTTACTAGTACAGTATCACAAGGCTTGTGTTGAGTGGAGAACCTGAGAAAAACTCCTGATCAGTTGTCCGGTACCAAGCCTTGAAAGAGTAAACTGCCTCCACATGAAAAGAAACAACTTAGGGAAAACAGCATACCGGTAAGCTCAGTGATCGCTCACTGGATCCCTGAAATGAGGTCCCCTCGTGCACAGGTTATCGACTTATCCATTGACTAGGGGTGCCACTCTTTGGTCTTGGCTCTAGTGCTCAGCCATTGGGACAGGGTCGCCTTGTCAGAGTGTTCCCTTTGACAGAATTAGCTGTGCAAGATTCTTGTGTATGCTCCAGCTTTTTATAATAACTCTGTGTATATATGCTTGTGTTGTGTGGTGTCCGTTCGCCGTGTAGGGTTTACACACTGCAAGCGGTCACCAACAAGGACCGGACGCTGTGGATGGAAGTGCTAGATGGACGAGAACCTGTGAGGGCAAGCAACACGCCATTAGGGCTGGTGAATTTGCTGGATCCTTGAGTTTCCCTACATCCTCTATTTGCAACTTGATACGATCAAATCTCTCGACGAAAGCACTGCCTAGATATGAGGACTAGGTCTTTGTAATGGGAACTATCAAACTCTGGTAAACATCAGTTGCCGCGTCATTGTGACTACAAGCACGCTACCGGTTGATGCAGTGTCGTTTCAGTTCAGACAGGCTGTCAATTCTAGGCGATGGATGTGCGAAGTTACAGGTGGTATTGCTCTTCTCTGAAGACTGCTATGTACTTTGGAGCTCATGGCTTTTCTATGCTTGTTTCAATGTCTTCTCAGGACTACATGATGATTGACAGCATGAAGAGACCTGGTGATAAGTCCAGCGGAAGTAAGTTGAGCTAGCCATGATGCTGTACAGCCATATTCAGTACTATTTAACCATGTCACTCAGGATGCTGTGCAGCTGTATTCACCCATGGCACTCAGGATGCTGTGCAGCTGTATTCACCCATGTCACCCATATCACTGACCATTAAATGAAATGGTTTTGTCATACTACCGTCTTGCTACGAAATAGTGGTTGCGATTTCGGCGATGATTATTAGAAAAGGATTTGCTCCCCACACTGGAGCTCATGCTGTCCCGCCGACTTGACTCGACACTTGACTTGGTTTTCATTCTAAGTTCACTCAAAGTGTTCCCAAGTCAAAAAGGGTTCTGATCTTTGCTTTAATTTTGTGACATTGTTATTATTTCCCGAGTGATGACACGGTTTACAAAAATCGATATATCATTTCCCGAGTGATGACACGGTTTACAAAAATTGATATATCTTCATGCTGATGTGATTGCTACCTCTTCGCCATAGTCTTAGCGCCAGGCTCTCAAGTGGCGTTTGTGGAGAAGTGCATTGCAGCCGTGGAAACCAAAGGTCAGTCTTCACTCTGCGACTTTTGTCTGTCTGCCTGTGTATCTGTCTGCCGGTGTGTCTGTCTGCCTGTCTGTCTCTGTCTGTCTGCCTGTCTGTCTCTGTCTGTCTCATTTTTCTGTCTCATTTTTCTGTCTATCCGCACTTTGTCAACCAGTGCTGGTGAGATTTTTGCACGTTAGGGGTCGTCCGTATTTTTCGAAAAATTAAAAAATCCGTCCTCAGGCAAAAAGGGGGTGGGTGGTCAAGAGTGCTGGCGGAATTTAATTTTTTGATTTTTCGTACTTTTTTTTTTTTTCTTGCTCCAGTGACTTTCATACACTTGTTGCACTGATATATTATAGCTGACTGTGTACGAGCTGTACTGTAGACGTAGTGTAGGATCGATTGTCGCAAACACCAGTATCTATGATATATGACTTTTCATGTATAAGTTGTAGGACGGTGCATGGCCGTGACGTCGGTAGACCTACTACTCACTGTACTTAGCTACTGGTACTTGACACAGGTGCAGTCAGAAAACATGGGTTCAGGAGTTCTTATTTTCGAGCTGGGCATCAGTAAAAATCAAAAAAATAATGGGGAAAAATGGGGGGTGGGTGGGTGGGTCAGAGACAATTTTGCACGAGGACGGATTTTTTAATTTTTCGAAAATTACGGACGACCCCTTACTTGCCATTCGAAGTTCTGTACCCCATGACTAGAACACTGTTGGTCCTTTCAACACCTGCTATCATCTGAAAATGGGCATTATTGTATTGTGTGCGATTGCACACTTGTCAGTGCACATGTGCTATTTTCAGTGCATGCCAATGTGTGTATGCTACATGTACATGATTGTACTTACTTCGGAGTATGATGTGGTGCGGTTGGAATATAATTATCTCTTTCAGGCTTGGATGAAGAAGGAGTCTATCGATTGTCTGGTGTCGCATCCAAGGCCGAGAAGATGATGAAAGTATGCATTGGTAAGGATTGATCTCGTAACATACCTCACCCACCCACAACACACGCCTAATATCATCTTGCATTGTGGCCGGACTAGGGGATTCTAGCCGAACAGGTATCCTCTTCTGCAGTGAAGTCAGCTATTGTTTGTCTTTCTAAGATGTTGTTCATCGCCAGGTGCTGTAAGTCAACAAATATTCGGCGCATGTGTATATTTTCAGCTATTTTCGGCCTTGTCATGTTTGGCCGAAATTTTGTTTTGCACGGTTCAGTGTGATAGCGTATACAGACGGCCGCAGTGCAGGCCGAATATTTGACACGGTCAAAATGGGGTTTTAGCCCTGGGAGGCCGAAATTTGTGGACTCAGTCACGGTAGTAGGTGCCAGGGCTGTCACATATATGATATAGTCATGTAGAAATTACTGTCTGCAAAGATACGAGTGTTACACCGCAACATGTACATGTTCTGTGGCACGGTGAGGACAGATTCCCGACGGTTTTCCTGTGCGTGCGTGCTGCCATGTGCAGAGAAGGGAAAATTCAGTGATAAAGTTAACCTGCTGGACAGCGAATGGGAGGTCAAGACCATCACAAGCTGCCTCAAGAACTTTTTCCGGTAAGCCGTGTTTTTGAGCCCGTATTGAGCGAGCACAAATGAACACCGTTGGATGGTGACAAGTGAGAGAAGTGCTGCATGCCTCCAAGACACTCAGTTCTCACGCCAAACCTTGTGCTAAAATTACAAGTGAGACAGTTAAAATGCTAGTTGCCAATTTGTATGCTTACGACTTAAAAATACCGATGGTAAAGAGTGTTGAAAGCAGAGCCTGGACAGGTGAAAACTTGAAAAGAGAACTGAGGGAGGGAACACAACCAAACTAAAGGTAACTGCGGACACTGATCCGTGCAATTATTGTTGCTGTTGTGATTTGCGCATATGCTCCTGGTGGCCAGGAATCGAGAAGCTCTCCTGACGTTCAAACTCTATCCGGAGTTTCTGGCAGCAGCAAGTACGTATATTGTAGATGCTATAGGTCTGCACGGGCGTGATCACCATTCTGTATAGATCATTTTCCTGCTAGGTTCTTCTACTCCTAAAGCAGGTATTTTATCTTGGCTTGGCTGATACCCTCCACTAGGTTTCTTGGAGGTTAAAATAATCACAGAGATATAACTACATGTGCATCCAAGTCTAATAGCTTTCATCAGAGCTACGGTTTCAACTGACTGCGCCTGTAGACGTGTTCAAGGGACGCCGCGGTCTTGACAAAGTGGCGTGTTGCGTACAATCAGGGTCCTGTGCTTCTAGCGTATTGAATCGATGACCCTTTCATGTATTTCGCATACGTCGTACATGAACTTGGTTGTGTGAAAATCAGCTCTGACAAGTCAGTACTGACACTTTGACACCCGACAGAACCTCAGAAATCTGACCACCTTCCACACTGAGCTCAGTGATTCAGTTTCTGAGCTGTTGATGCTCAGAAATCTGACCACCTTCTGGACTGACCTAAGTGATCCGGTGTCTGAGCTGGTGATATGTTTTGCATGTATGCATGCGGGATCTGGAGTAGAGGGCCCAATGTGGGACCGGGAAAAGTGGTCGCATTCCTGCAGTGGTGTACGAAAGTGAGATGGTCAGAGACTGAGGTTCCACTGTCTATATCGTGTTGTGTTGCACTCGTATCTTCCTATCTTTGCTGTTTACTACTACCGAAGTGATTGGTCTTGTTTTGTTGTTTGCTGGGGTCATTTTTGCAGAAGAGGCAACGCCCAATGACCGCTTCAGAGCCATTCACCGATGTGTGACGCAGCTTCCGCCGTTCAATCGCAGGCTTCTCGTTGTTCTGATGCAGCATTTGCGAAAGTATGATATAGACATTTTCTTGATTCCATCGTGTTAATCAAGATCCACTTTCATCTCTGAGTACCACCATCGGGCAATTTGGTTTCAGTCATTAGTTGGTGTCGTCTGCATTTCATTGTTGTTCCATTCTGCATAATGCGGCTCTACTTTTACAATTTCCAGTACAGTTGACATACCAAGAGAACTGATAAATAGCCGAGCTGAGGTATTGGTATAGGGTGTGTGAGGCCAGTAGGGAACCCTAAGCGCTGTATTTGCTTGTGTTTACGTTTCTCCATCGTCTATTCTGCAGGGTGTCGGAGAACGCTGACGAAAACAAGATGCATGCTAGCAACATTGGTGTGGTGTTTGGCCCGACGCTGATGCGACCGCTGGAGGACTCTGTGGCTGGTATTATGGATATCAAATATCAGAACATCGTAATTGAGATCATGGTGGATCGCTACACTGATGTAAGGCTGTAGACTTGTCACATCCAACATTGGCATTGGCATTGGTAGATGGTGTTGGTACTTGGTAGCCAGTACAGCATGATTATCTTCTATCATAATTATAGAGTTGAGACTGGGTGGAGCAATGATGTTAGAAATGGTCCTAGCGGATAGCGTTGGGGGTAGTGTTGGAGGTGGTGATTGGGGGGGGGGGGGGGGGGTCGGGTGGAATGGGATGGTGGGGGGGGGGGGGGTCGGGGGAAGATGTTGGTGGTTGGAGTACTATTCAGTGTTGTTATGAGTGCAGGCACGTTGCTGCATGTGTGTGTGTGTGCATGTGCGTGCGCGCGCGTGTGTGTGTGTGTGTGTGTGTGTGTGGTGTGTGCATGCGCGCATGCATGCATGCGTGTACATGCATGCGTGCATGTGTGTGTCTGTGTGCGCGCTCGTGCATGCGTGTGTGTTGGAAGCAGGCTTCAACCCATATCTGCTATCTTTTAACTCACAAACCAGTGCGAAATTGGGCTAAGTTGGATAGTGCAGTTGAAATGCGTTCCTTGAATGTTCCTTCTTTGTTCTAGCCCATCGACTAACCAATGGATGTGTGCCTTTCTTTTTTCAGATGTTTTCCGATATCACTTCGCCTGGCCCTAGCTCCACCGCCTCCTCGCCGATGCACAGCTCGACGGCTAGCTCTGGTCCAGCAGCACCGCCCCCGCTCGCTTCCACTAATCACCCCACGCTGCGACGTGCTGCGCCAGTGGCGCCCAGCCATGCCCCACCACCTGCACCTGCTGCTGCTGCTGCGGCTGCAGCCTCTGCTGGTCCGGGCACTAGCACAGGTGCACACCCGCCTACTGCCCGAAAGCCGCCGCCACCGTCTCGCAAACCCAGCGACAATGGTACGTGCCTGAACACATTGCACGCTGTAGAAAATGCTTTTGACTGCTAATGGTAGCAAGACTGTCAACTAAATTTAAAAAAAAATTCACGGTTCGCGTGAGACTCGGCTGGAAGCCGGGTTTTCCGCATCCGTAGGAACGCCACCACCCTTCAAGGATCAAGGCGCAGATGCAGCTCCTAAAGCGGTGGGAGGTGAGTAGATCAGCTCACCAGCAAGTGGTCAAAGACCGAAAATCCCATTCACTGCATCCATGTTTTCCTCGTGCCAGGCCACGAGTTCCCAATTAACTGTGGGTCGCAGCACGACTGGAAAAATCCTTCCGCTTCCAAGCAGGACTTGAACCTGGTACCCTCTGTTTCTCAATCATGGTCTTAGACCATCCCACTATGCCTGCCTGCCGACTGTCAACTAGCTTGCAGCTATTCATGTAGTAACCATTGTGTATGGGCTGCGACAGCATCAGCGAATGTCCAAACCAAACTTCCTACGGCAATAAATAAACTCAAATGTGCACTCATACGGCAGTTTATGTGACTGTCTTAGTTGACTGGGCTGGTTGTGAGTTGACAAGTGGGCTGGAACAGTGTCTGCACTAGCGGGTCTGCACTAGCGGGTCTGCACTAGCGGGTCTGCACTAGCGGGTCTGCACTAGCGGGTCTGCACTAGCAGGTCTGCACTAGCGGGTCTGCACTAGCAGGTCTGCACTAACGGGTCTGCACCAGCGGGTCTGCACTCTGCACTAGCAGGTCTGCACTAGCGGGTCTGCACTAGCAGGTCTGCACTAGCAGGTCTGCACTAGCAGGTCTGCACTAGCAGGTCTGCACTAGCGGGTCTGCACTAGCGGGTCTGCACTAGCGGGTCTGCACCAGAGGGTCTGCACTAGCGGGTCTGCACTAGCGGGTCTGCCTTAGCAGGTCTGCACCAACTGGTCTGCACCAGCGGGTCTGCACTAGCGGGTCTGCACCAGCGGGTCTGCACTAGCGGGTCTGCACCAGCGGGTCTGCACTAGCAGGTCTGCACCAGCAGGCACACTGGCACAGCCATTCCACTCATGCATTAGGTACAGCCTGGGCCAGGGATTGATTTCAGCCAGCAATTGTGTGAGTTTAGTGCGTAACATCAGAATAAAGTCATACATGTATGTACATACATGCAATGTCTAATTGTTATGTGCATCTACATTGTACATCTTTCTGGATTTGCCTCTCTCCACAGCCGATCATCGTATGCGAGTGCACTCTGAAGCAGCAGGTGTGAGAATGCCGCACAAGCCACCACCGCCCCCTCCCTCAGGTTGGTGCCAATCAGTTTGCATTACAATTTACAAACGCTCCCCAATTCCACCGATCCCATCCCACTCATTCCACCAGTACTGTCTTCTTGTTTTGTTTTCGATAAACCCTACTATGGATAGGTCACCAGGGACTAGAGTTTTTAATGGTGAACAATCATACAACACAGTGAATGGAAAATGTTCAGTGCCTGTTCTAAGTACGAATTGCACTTTCTATAGCAAGCCTTATTGCACTTTCTATAGCAAGCCTTATTGCACTTTCTATAGCAAGCCTTATTGCACTTTCTATAGCAAGCCTTATTGCACTTTCTATAGCAAGCCTTATTGCACTTTCTATAGCAAGCCTTATTGCACTTTCTATAGCAAGCCTTATTGCACTTTCTATAGCAAGCCTTATTGCACTTTCTATAGCAAGCCTTATTGCACTTTCTATAGCAAGCCTTATTGCTTTACCGCTTTAGTAACTGTATCTCCGCCTTTGATCTTTGCAGGGTGGTGGGGTTCCTACGGATGCTGAAAACTCAATCTAACTCAGTCTCAAGCGAACCGTGAATTTCTTTATTGAAAGTCGAGTAAAATGGTGGCACGTACATTGTACTCGAGTATACTCATTCCATTGTTGGTTGTGTCTTTCTCTTCAGTAAATCGCCAACACACTGCTCCAACAATCCTGACAAAGCCGACAGTACCAGCCCCGTCCCCGCCAAACGGTCCGAGTAGCCCTCAAGTGGACCTGTCCAAGCCCGTGGCGCCTGTTGCTCCCCAGCCGCGGCGGCGTCCTGGCAGCATGACAGACCATGACCTGAGCGGCAGCGCGGGGACAGAGTCCGTCCTCTCCGGTACTCCGACCAGTGGCGATAAGAACAGCGTCTTAGAAGAAGAGTAAGTCGTCTATAAAAGCTGTGTGGGGTGGCTCGTTATCATGGCCCATGTGTCTTGAACTACTGTAGAATGTGATGTTTTGCCCTGTTTTGTTTGTTTGTTTTGTAGGGCATATGAGCAGCATGTGTTTTTTTGTTAAACTCCTTTCAGTGTTCCATCCTGTTCATCTGTCAGACTATATTGGTCTGTGTCCGGTATGTTGGTCTGTGTCCGGTGACTCAGTTTCGTACATTCGTAAAGGTTGGCCGTCACTAGAGTTATAACGTTAGTGCAGTGACATCATGTGGCAGGGTCATCTGCATATGAATGAGTCGTCAACCTCCGATCTCCGATGGGTAGTGTAGTCATCAGACTGACCTTCTAGATGATATGACTGTATTCTTGCGTGTTCATTTTGTGCACTGTGTAGGCACGTCAATAGTGCATCGCATCCTACTGGACCGCCAGCCGCACCGCCGCGAAGACACCGCCCTGGCAGGTACGCCTTTCTTGCATCACGCTGGACAAATGTGCCGGTGCAGGCTGCTATTCCATCAGGCAACAATCCATGGGTCTGTGTATAGTTATCTTCTTGGTTTGAAAATTGGTTTCTCCAATAGGTATTCTGTGCGTGTGCATGTGTGTATGTGCGTTTTGGCTGTGTACACAGGCGAGCAAGAGCACTGTATCCTTGCCTGGCGGAAGATGTCCATGAGCTCTCGTTTGACACGGACGATATCTTCCATGAAGGTGAGTGACAGCATAGAACACTAGACTGCACGTTGCCAAAGTTATCAGGTTGACATCACATGACCTTTCAGTAATTTGATTGGATATTGTCAGGCTATCATTGTACATGGCGATCAGTATTACGAGATAGTGGTCGCGACTTCGGCGATAATGTCATAGGAAAGGTGCTTGCTCCCCACACCGGAGCTTGTGCTTTTCAGCCGACTTGTCAAGTGTCCGGTTAAAGTCGGCAGAAAATGCGCTAGCTCCGGCGTGGGGAGCAAACACCTTTCCAACAAACAGCAGTGCTACATAAAATGCATCACTACATGTTGCCACATGCATGGAAAGAAGCAAGTAATTAGGAACTACTAACAGAACTTATTTCCTCAAAGTAGTGAGATTCAGAGTAGGTGCCAGGTGTGTATGTGTACATACTTTGAAGTATGTATTTGTATTTAGGCACAGTGGGTTGGTCTAAGACCATGATTGAGAAACGAGAGGTACCAGGTTCAAGTCCTGCTTGGAAGCGGAAGGATTTTTTCCAACCGTGCTGCGACCCACAGTTAAAGGGGAAGTATACCCTAAAATCAAATTTTCACCAGTTGTAGTCTTCTGGGTGCTGAGTCGAATGGTCTTGGTCCGAGGAAGCTGCGACGCTCCCTTCCTACTTGAATCCCAATCGAACTCGCGCACTTCCACCGAAACTGGGTGACTGCGCCCTACTAGATGGGGATTTGTATGCAAAATGTCACTAAAAGCGCCATTTCGTTCTTATAAAAGCACGGATGACCGCGATTGGCCCATATGTTGTAGTCTTTTGGACGCTGAGTCGACTGGTTTTGGTCCGAAAAGGCTGCGATGCAGCGTTCCTCCTTTATTCCCAATCGAACATGGTTGAACAAGTGGTCACGTGCTCCTGGGTGCCCAAATCACCTGGTCACCGCGCCAGCAGGCGACAACTTTCACACCAAGGTTCAACTCGAGTTCAACTCGAGTGACAGGACTGCACCCAAAAAAGGTCAAACAGGCTAGTAAGTTGTACCCTGCAGGCACGGTGACCAGGTGACTGGTGTACGCAGGAGCACGTGACCGCTTGTTCAACCATGTTCGATTGGGAATAAAGGAGGAACGCTGCATCGCAGCCTTTTCGGACCAAAACCAGTCGACTCAGCGTCCAAAAGACTACAACATATGGGCCAATCGCGGTCATCCATGCTTTTATAAGAACGAAATGGCGCTTTTAGTGACATTTTGCATACAAATCCCCATCTAGTAGGGCGCAGTCACCCAGTTTCGGTGGAAGTGCGCGAGTTCGATTGGGATTCAAGTTGGAAGGGAGCGTCGCAGCTTCCTCGGACCAAGACCATTCGACTCAGCACCCCGAAGACTACAACTGGTGAAAATTTGATTTTAGGGTATACTTCCCCTTTAATTGGGAACTCGTGTCCTGGCATGAGTAATACATGGATGTGGCAAATGGGATTGAGGCCTTTGGCCTCTGGTTGGTAGATCTGATCTATCCTCCCCACCGCTTGGGAGCCGCATCTGACGCCTGATCATGGGGTGGTGGCGTCCCACGGAAGCGGAAAGGTGGTTCTTGACCAGGGAGTTGTACGACTCCTTGTTCTTGACCTGCCCGTTACGCGAACCCGTCGAATTTTTTATTTTTTTATTTTTTTATTTGTATTTATGGATTCTCCACAGGCCTTGGCCTGGATCGGGGGAGTCTCTGTGTGCCAGGGGCATGTTAATCAATCATAAACACAGAATTACAGATCAAGAAATTTGAAGAAAGGTGAACTGAAAGCCTGAAAGACTGCATTCGAAGTGACGTAACACATATTCAGCCATGAGAAATAGTCATTCGAATGTGACGAACCGAACAAATATTCGTTATATTTGTTTCCCTCCTTTCCACTTGCAATAATATTTGAGCCTTGAAGCAAGCAGAGCTCGAAGACTGAGAACTCATAACGTCTTGAAAAACTCACTCTATTGTTTTATGTGTGTCTGTGCGGTGTACTGTTGTCGTCCTTGACAGTTGTTGTATCCGACGAGCCTGGCTGGTATATGTGTACGCTGCGCGGCCGCACTGGACTGGTACCCGAGAATTACATTGAACTGCTCTAGGAGGGTTAGGAGTGAGCCGTCGCACATGGGGTGGCTGCGGCCAAGCTGGCAAGCCATCTCGGGTCTCAGTGCGTTTTACCGTCGAGATGCATGTCAACTTGTTCTCGCGCTCCGTGTCTCACCTGATTATGCAAGGCAGGATCATCCGGTGGCCTGCTGGCCTCCTGGGTATCACCTTGCTCTCACAGCATGAGACCATGGATGTGCGTATGCCTATGCGTGTACCTGATCGACTTGAAGAACTGGATTGTTCCCAATTGACCGTGAGACTCCTTTCCGAAACTTCGCCTAGTCCAGTGTGAAGAACGTCTCTAAACCAGTCATGTTTTGTCTTTGACGCTGTTGGTTAGATGTGCTGTTTTTTTAACGTCTGGTGGATTTATATTTGATTGTGATCATAACATTATAGAATACATTTGTCGAGTACCTTCAGTAAAATAATATGCAGCTTTTCTGCTTTAGTGCACTGGCTGATTGCAGAGTAAGTTTAGGATTCTATTGAAACGATATTCGCATGTACTTACAACCCCGCTGAGTCTCTATGCATGGCATACTGACTTGTGAGATACACCTTTTAAAGTTATAATATTCAGACGGGTGAGTTACCATACTGGTGGCTTGTTCCCAAACAACGTGTATATTTATTCCCGAAGCTGTGCTGCATTATGGCTTATGTGAATGAGCAGATCTAGTCGTGGCCACGGCACCGGGCATTCGGCAGTCTTTTCTGCTGTTCCAGAGTCGAGCAGGCATTCAGTACACTACAATAGACGCGTATAGCCGATTGGTTTGTAGGTTTGCTTGCGAATCATGAGGTTCCGAGTTCAAAACCTGCGCTGGTAACAGAGAGTGTGTTTAGTGCTCTCTCAACCGCGTTGATGCGGGCGAGTACCATGCACTTTACATGCAATGAACTGTGCAGACACCCACGGTGAACTGGGTACTCACTTGCTCGGTGTGAGGGTAACAAGGATGCGGTTTATGCGGTTATAGGGCCGTTACACGCCTACTTGTTGAGATACTTATCCCCTCCCCTGACTCACTTGTGAGGTCTGCATTCGACACTGAGGATGTATGGGCAAAGTGGTGGCCCGCCGATGCGAAGGACTTAGGTATTTGCTTCAAGTGATGTTTTCCTCAACACGTCAGGTGATGCAGCCGCGAATCCGGCACGTAAGTCTTTACTTAACAATAGTCAATAGACTATGCATGTCAAGTACAATGGACTATGCATGTCAACAGCAGCACTAGCCACTCGGTTTTGCCATGGCGACGGTGCTGTATGGGAGTTTACAGTGTCAGGCTAGACTAGCGGAGGCTCTTTCTGAACACCTCTACAAAATGGCATTGTCCGCACGGATGCGGTCATGACGAGACCTGGGCCACGGGTGCAACTTTCAGGTCACGTATGAGCACCCATTCACACACATACACACACCATGTACAATCATGTACAGATCTACCATGTAACGTTATACGCCCATCGCAAGAGAAGCATGCAAATCTGCAAATGCACTGTATGTGCACCCACAGATTTTCTCTTATAGCAACGATAGCGGGCAAAATCCGAATTGAAACAGATCAAGACAAGCGCCAGATAACTGCCTAATCCACATAACTAGTAGTAGCGAAGTCATGTGAATCGCCCGCCAATGCACGCCTAGTCTACACCACACAGAGAACATCGGAATAGGATAGCCAAGACAGATACCTATGCACACCCTGCACTTGACGGGGGGGGGGGGGGGGACACACACAAGAACACACAAGAACACACACACGTACAGATATCAACAAGTTCCACATCTTTGAATATTCACTGGCATGAGACTCTTTTTAAATATTTTTCAATTGAAGACAGCGGATTAACTGTTAACCGTAAATAATCTCTTAGACTCGCCATAGCCATAGATCGAGGGAAGCAGAATCGGTTGGAGAAAGAAGTTCTCTTTTCTAAAGACAATAAAAACAGCGCAGCGGTCCACTTTCAGAAGATGAATAATGAGTGGAATTTTAATTCCAAAATACTCCAATTGAGAAGCTGTTGTGATAAAACTCGCCCTAAACGTGGCAAACTAGATTAAAAAAAAATAGCGCACAATCTGATTGCGGTCCAGCATTGATCAGAAAATCGATGTCACATAAAAAGATTAAAAATAACATGATAACACATGACTCGTACTTGCATGCAAGCACCATGGTCACCATGGTTACGCTCATTCTGTGTTTAGTGGTTGCAGTTTTACATAAAAATCAGGTCAGTCTATAATAATTAAAAAAAAACTCTCCAATATATTTGCTCGAAGCACGAAAGGAACAAACTGCGAGCATTGATGTGCTGGTACTTGATAAAAACAGGTATTTATAAATATACTCAGAAACAAACCGTTGGAAGCAGGTGGAGTTAGGCCAATAAATCATTTTTTTTCAAAACGTGCCAAGACTACTGGACTCCGTATAACTATATGACTCGTCAGCAAAGCAAATAAGAATGGCACTGGATATACATGTAAGTCCAAGCCGAAGCCAGGAAATTTGGACAGGGACAAAAAAAATTAAATGGATGAAAGATTCACCAAACAATAGAACGAGTAACTATCGCTAATCACTGAAGAAGAGGTCTTGAATTGAAGAGGACAGTGTGTGATTCAGGTGGACAGTCCGGAGTGAATGCTTTGGCCAGGGCTGACTGCAGTCCTAAAACTGATACACCATGATTCGATTACTTTTTCTGTAGTCTCTAGTGTAGGCGACACATGTGCAGCTGTGATGCCGAGACCCTTGGTCGGCTGAGCTTCACAGGTCCCACCCACTCCGTCCTGCTGGATATGTACCATTGTGTCGAGTTCTCCTTGTCATTTTAGTTCATCATGCAGTGAGTGTTCAATAATAAAAAATGACTGGATGATTGTCATTCACTGGCTTGAGTGCGTACCCCAGTATTGAATAGGACAGGGCCATGGCACCATATCACAGCAGATCGAGAAGCAAGTCGGTGTGTCGCATTTTGCACAAGTGTAGCCCAGATTACAGCTGGGTGGATGTGCGCCGCTGAGAGAACTCCTCTCTCATTTTCTCCTGATGCTTCTCCAGGTCGGAGAGAAGCTGCCTGGGATGGTTGGCAAGCTGCAGTCGGAGTTCTGGAAGGTATGAATTGGGAGTAAGGGCACCCGGGCAGAGCACACAAGGCAGAGCTCATCATAACACTAAACATTATTAACAACGGCAGAGAGCTAAACAAACAGCAGTTCTACAATTATAATAATATACAAGCCAAAGTGTTTATCCAGTGAAGAAGCTGATGAGCTCGTCTGCATTCTGCTACCAGTATGAGCTCACCAAACATACAGTCACTGGATAGGGCATGCATGTACTCACCAAACACACTGGATGGGGCATGCATGTACTCACCAAACACACTGGATAGGGCATGCATGTACTCACCAAACACACTGGATGGGGCATGCATGTACTCACCAAACACACTGGATAGGGCATGCATGTACTCACCAAACACACTGGATAGGGCATGCATGTACTCACCAAACACACTGGATAGGGCATGCATGTACTCACCAAACACACTGGATAGGGCATGCATGTACTCACCAAACACACTGGATAGGGCATGCATGTACTCACCAAACACACTGGATGGGACATGCATGTACACATTGTACAGTGCTGCAGCTCACCTGATGAAATCCGATCATATGAGTCAAGTTTGCAGCCTGCACCAGCTCACATGCCAGTGTTTGCAGGTCTAGCGCTACACAGCGCCCGGCGCGGACGCAAAATTACGCGATCGGAATTCATCGAGCAGCACAATGCATGCGGATTTCCCAGAACGATGTACTGTCGTGGACATGGAAATCCGGTCGCACGTCTAGCGCCCCCAGGGCGCTGGCCATGCAGCCGTGGTGGGTAACCCACATACGTAGATTTACGCGCTGCAGCTCGTGCACAGTCTGTACGAGCTGATTTCCATGTCCACGACAGTACATGGTGTATTTGATGACTTGAAAAGATCAACACCTGGACAGAAGGTTGCTTAAAAAAACTACTCTCCAAAGCAAGCATGACAACCTACCACCAAGAACCTGCTCCGAATCCACAATCGTCTTACGGCCAGATTTCCTGCAGCGTATACACACACGCAAATAACGTGACACAAGACCAAATCAAGATGCATGATCATCACAGAGAAAAATACAACAGAAAACAGATCAGGAGCAAACGCAGGAATAATAGACAAGAAAAGCGTAGTGTAGCACACACTTCAGTAAATATAACAATTGTTCTCTCTGGCCGTGGCAGTACATCCGTCAAGCTGCCCTGCCAACACTCTACCACCACTACTGTAGACTTAGAACAACTTGAACGCACGCCATCTTGATGAAACACCCACACACACACACACACACACACACACACACACACATACACACACACACACACACACACACACACACACACACACACACAGAATATCAGCCTGACAGCAGCCCTACTACGGAGCCCACACTGGTGCCGGAACATACTCCGGTGAACCAGCAGTGTGGAAAACAGTTCTATCAACACTACCACTTGGTGTGCTGGTTGGTAAAGAAGAACTGAAGACTATCTCCAACAAAGTGTATGCATCCTGAAAGTAACTTGCAGGGCAGCTCAGACCAGGTCAACAACAACACCATGCACCACACAAAGCACACAAAGAAGAGATGGCCAGACTCCATCCCAGCAGCCAATGTGCTGTAACTAGTACTAACCATGTATTGTAGAGGCGAAACATGCATGCAGCGTATATGTCATTCAGTGTGGAGATCACCTGCTGCCGCTTGTTACATAGCCTGCATAAGGGACAGATAGATGACAGCGAAGGGGATTTACCATAAGGCCTAAACAAAAAATAGGCTTGTTTCCGGTCGGCAACCCCTCAAAAAGGAGACTCAGTCGGCCGGAATGAAACTTTTTTTGGATACTTTTTTTGGTTCCTCAATCGTTGTGGTATTGATGGACAAGCGCACCTACACATGTACATTGTACATATATCATGGCAAGGATCAATGTCAAAGTTGACTGACTCACTGTTCTTGTACAGAATGGGGTGTATTCCTGTTTTCGTACATTCTGAGAAATCAAGCAAACAGTTCGAGTCCTTCCAGCTCTGTTATTCTAGCTCGTATCGACCCCGGAGGTTTTCGAGCCGACAGCTGAGAATCTCTGCTACCTTGTAGGTGTTTCGATTCTGGAATTCGGTTGAGATTTGACTGAGTTATGACTCGTTGAGTGCACTTGCACACATGGCATTGCCACCGTTTGTATACATTTGGGACCAAAAAAAGTTTCAGAATTTGGGAAAAAGTGGCCCGGTCGGGCGACCGGAAACAAGGTCATTATTTGTTTTGGCCTAAATATACTTCGCAGTAAACTATTTTATTTTTTGTCTTTAGACCTTTCCCTTTTCAATTTCCTCACACTGATGGAGATCGAGCACATGTACACTAGACATGTGCAGTTTGTACACATGTGTTCCCATCAACAGTATTCCACTCAGCTACTCTGCTTGAGGATACATGTACTTGAGCTAGAATGGAAAATCACTGAATCCACCAGTGCAGGAGATGATTGTGATGTGAGCAGGCACACAGACTGGCAGAGAGAGAGAGAGAGAGAGAGAGAGAGAGAGAGAGAGAGAGAGAGAGAGAAAGAGAGAGAGAGAGAGAGAGAGAGAGAGAGAGATAGAGAGAGAGAGGCAGGCAGACAGACGAGGAGAGAGAGAGAGCGTGCACAAGAATTTCCAAAGTGATGGCGCATTCAAAACGAAACAAATTATCAGTACGGAGGAAGACAATGCCAGGCTACAAAGGCTACACGTATCTGCGAGTGCCTCCCTACCTGCTGATAGGCCCTTGCTCCAGAGACTGCAGCGCCATCAGAGTCAAGTTGATTGACAGCACCGCAAACGGGAAGTTCTAAACAGGACAGGACATGAGCACACACTCACGCACAACAGGAATCATAAACCTATCAAAAAATGTAGCGTACTAGCATACTAGCACACACACACACACACACACACACACACACACACACACACACACACACACACACACACGTGTATAACGGAGGTGATGCTTGAGCCAGGATGAGAGCATTTCTCTCACCTCTCCTTACCAGGTTCCGCAACAAAATGGCCACTAACGTTATCATTTCGTCCGCCTAGGGAGCGCCCAAGCTCACAAACAACCAACAAGGGGAAGCATGTGACTCTAGTGTGTATGGTGCTTGTATAAAAACAAAAATGTACAGCAACCTGTCTCACCTGCACCTCATGGTTGGACAGGCGATAAACTTTCATAGCCAGTGGCAGTAGCTCTGAGTTGGTCAGTAGGTGTAGCATGTGTACAAGGCTCAGCAGACCTGCAGCACGCAGGTCAGTGGCAGGGTCGGTGCCTGGATAGGGTGCCAAGACAGAGAATCATACACACATGTACTGGTGGTTATCAACGAAAAAGTACTTGAAGTCCTGCTGCCTCCCAGAACAAGAGCTGGCCAAGAAACGTTCCCCTTTTCTACAGGTACGTGCACTATCATGCCATAGCTGTAGCAGATGCACAGAGACAATTCAAGTTACCAAGGAACTGTAATACATATCTAATATTGACTGAGTACGAGGTCAATATAGGAAATAAAAGCCGAGTAAAAGACCGAGGCGAAGCCGAGGTCTTTTACGAGGTTTTTATTTCCTATACTGACCAAGTACGAAGTCAATATTAGATTTATCACGACAAACAGTCCGTATTTCAAATTCCAGAACGATAACCTCATGAATCCCGGTTTTATGATTGCACAACCGTTGCACCACCACCTACTCATGCAGTGACAATGCTGCACTAGGCACCGTTCAACTGCGCAACCCCTAAGCAGTCAAATATAAGCAGTCAATATAGCCCTAAGGAGTGAAATATGCAGGAATATTTGACTGCTTAGGTATGGCAAAAATCTATGTGAGTCAATACTAAGGGAGTGATAAAACTGTGTAATAAAACAGAGTGCTACATTTACTGCTGAAAACGTATCCAACGTTGAGCAATGAGAAAGCTGTACTTCATCACTAAAGCTCTGCGAAGTAGAAAGCAGATAAAGCATGTCATTAGAGATGAGCGCATGCTGCGACGTGCGCAACGCTACACACCCCTCCACAAGGATCAATAATTCCACTCACCCTGAAACCCTATGGACTGCCAGTGGCTGCCAAACCGGGGACAGTCAATGACATCGCCTGCAGAAAGTGAACACCATGACAGCAGAGGCAGAGATAACACATCCACACACCACTCACCAAACTCTGACAAAAGTAGCGCCTTTTCCAAACTTTTTCCAGACCTGGAAAATTAAAATCTAAAATCCAAACTTTTTCCAAACTTCCAAACTTTGCTGCGGACCCTGAATTCAGATACGTACAGAAAGCAAAAGCAGGGAGTACTACATGTAGTATGGCACGATTTCAAGCCGCAAGCGATGGTTCATGCACGGATAGCATACCTGTCAGCTTCTTGTAGATAGTCAATAGGATACGGAAGTGGGTGGGTTCGCTGTTGTCGAATGGAGCTAGAAAACAGAAACAAGAGGGTAAGTTATCAGACTAGACAGGATCTTATCGAAGGAGACTACAAACAAGTCTAAGTTAGGAAACAAACTGTGCCAAAGACCTGCACAGAGCCAATTCTTGAAACACAGCGATTTGGGAAGAGGAGGTGAGGGAGATAGATAAATAGATAGATAGAGATAGAGAGAGAGAGTGAGAGGGAGAGAGAGAGATAGAGAGAGAGAGGCCCCAAGAGAGATGGATCAGAGCAAGAGAGATAGAAGTAGATAAATAGAGAGAGAGAGAGAGAGAGAGAGAGAGAGAGACGTGGGCACGTTCCAAAAGCATTTCAGTGAAGAGGTTGACTTACTATTGGCAATCACGTAGACAAGATCCCTCTCACACACAAGGGACGGCCGCAACTTGGTTGCGAACAGGCCTGGCTTTTTCAGCTGCTGGAAGACTCCATGCTGAGGAGACAACACACCGAGAAAGGACAAACATTTACCCTGGAGACTCAAGGAGAGCATCAGAATGCATGATGGCTAATTCCAAGAGAAGATAAACCGGAGGGTGAAACTCCGCATACGGGTTATGGACAGCATCACTTGCCACTGATGGCCTTTTTTTCGATGTCAAGAAACGGTTCAACTGATGCCACAGGTCGCACTGATGCAGCCAACACTCTAGTCGCAAATCGCAACTTCTGCTATTACTCATCGAAAATCGATGTGTTTCGAAACTCATGCAAAGTTTCACATTATTTCACTATTACAACATGTACAAGTACACTTATAAGCTTCAAAATAACACTGCACTGCTCCTCAAAATAACACTGCACTGCTCCTCAAAATAACACTGCACTGCTCCTCAAAATAACACTGTTTTTCCTGCAGAATATCAGGCAAGATGTCTGTTGTGGCTCTCCGTCTACCCAAGAATTCCTTTTCACGCAAAACACCTGCAAACTGAAACGGACATTTCGCCGGGTGGGAGTGCGGGACTTATAGAGTGGTTTCACATCCATCACATGACCATACAGACAGCCATGTTGGTTCCTACTCCACTCAGCCCCTGCATCTATGGGTCACATGACGTCGGCCATGTGGGTTCCACCGTCCACATGCCATGATCACTTCACGCATAAATTTAGCCACATGACGAAGACGTGAAACAACTCCAATACACCAGTGCGCTTCGACCTAGGACAACATGGCGCACAGATGTGTTGCATTGCGGATTGAAAAAAAGGTATGGCAGCTCACACGTAACAGTACCTTTTGCTGAAGGGTCTGATGGCGTGATTGAAAGTATGCCAATGCTTCGGCAAAAGCAATGCTGACGACGGACTGTGGCCGCGACTCTGAGCAGAGGGCAGAGCAAGCAACAGAGCAGTACTGAAGTGTGTGAACCATGTAGGGTAATACATGCTCAACATATTGGGGTGGGGTATGGCAAGCACACGAGAAAAAGAACGAGAAAAAGCAGTGTACAGATTGTGATGTTACTGGACTGGAGCAATGCTTGTACTGTAGCTATGCAGTAGTCCTGACAAAGCAAGCTATGCCCATTCAAACTTGTAAGTAAGTTGTTTAAGGGATGTAATGAAAATGCAAGCTACATACCTGCGAACGAACTGTCTGCATTTGCGCCCATTGACAGCGGTACAGTGGCAACAGTCTCCCATTCTGTCCGTGCTTGGAGTTCTACTCTTGATGCTGTGCTCGGTGATAGTGTCTTACTGTTGGTATGCACCTGACCAGCAGCTGTCAAGCAAAACAAAAAAAAGAGCAGAGAACGCACGACACAATTAGAAGCAACACAGATACACGCGCGCGCGCACGCACGCACACACATACACACACATATGATATACACCGCAAAGGTGGGAAGCCAGGAGAAAATTCGAAAGAAAGAGAGGCCTTCTGGTCCCTCATGGACCTCGTGTGGAACTGATGGAAATGAACAACCTTCAACCTTCATTGCATTAACAACAAGGCATCGACAGGCAACAGCTCAGACAACAAGCAAATGGAGACAGACTTCAAAAAAGGTACCAGGATGTAGACTGAGAGAAAGCGAGGTAGACAAAGAGAATACTAGTAATGAGTAAACTTACAAACCAAGACAACATTACGAAACTGAAGAGCTGAATCATCGCCGTCGCGCATCACAATGACAGGATGCTCAGGGGAGAACGGCTCGGATGATTCTTCATCTTTCTGCAACCCATACGCAGCAGAAATGCAGGAAAGAGAAGACGAACTTTGTGCGCGACCGAAGACATTTGACAGCAAAACCCGCTAAATCCATGTCATCACTTTTCGGATAATGGCCAAAAAAGGATTCATTATATGTGCGGTTCATATCTAAATCCACAATTGAGTTAGAATTTTGAAACGGCTATAATCAGATTTTTAAAGTGAAATATTTCCTGGTGGTGCCCATAGACGTTTTGATTGCACTGAGCTGAAAATCTGCTTTTCTCAAATTTGGCAGTTTATAGTGTGTTTTGCAGATCAGTTCTTCATTTGTAGTCTAGTAAAATCGCGAGTTTGTCCATGCACATTAATGTTCATGACCTTTCGTTCAGAATCTGTACGTTAGACCTGTAGAGGACTGACGTGTCTCACACAAACAAATAGTGGCGAATATAGCAACGGTCACATTGAAGACAGCGACATACTGGTAAGCAGAACAAGCACTTTATAATCAACCATGGGGGACTATGCAGTGCAGTGCAAGGCTGTACTTACCGCCAGATAGACAAAACCAATGTCATAGGCGTCACCGCGACTCTTGCTTGCAGTTAGAGCGCCTGCAGTTTCCAAGGAGAGCAGCATGCACAGGCCTCGTGACCGTACGCCATCGACACTGTCTTTGGAGATACCCACCTGGACCGGCGGTGGAGTCTTCGTTGATGCTGAGCCGTTGGAGCATGGTGACGCCGGAGCTCCGGGGCTTGTCGGCGTTCCTGCTGGTGGTACGGATGGCAGCTGGCGTCGGCGACGTGGCTGTTCGCCGCCGTCTTGTGTTGGTGACGTCACAGCCGGTGAACCACTCCCGCTGCCATGTGCACTTCCGACGGACGAAGCTGACGGCGAGGTTGCCACACTCACCGGTGCTCCCTGCGGCTGACGCATCTGCATCTGGTAGGTGACGAAGAAATCACCGCTCTGCTGACGCTCTCTGAACACCTCTGATGTGATATTGGTGCACGGGTGGCCACCACTGTAGTAAGTCGCATTGTGCAGTGCAGTGCACACTGCAGGCAAACCCATTTGTGCAAGCATGTAACACACACACACACATACACACACACTTGTACTTGTTGCTCACTGCCAAAACTGGTCACGTGGGTCTCCCCGGGAGAGGGGAGAGAGACTCAAAAGGAATTTTGGAAAGATGACTCAACTGGCTATTGAACCGCCCAACGGCCGACACCCCCTGAAATCCCCAAAACTCTGGTTGGACTTGAAAATGATCCCACTTATGGGCTCACCACACCTCAGTAAGTGGGTGACGACAAGGTGCAGAAAAAGGATTGACGGCATCAGGGTATCCGTCCTGGGATCCAACTGCAGTTACCCCTGCCCCCAGTGAAGGTAATGCTTGCTACTAGTGTGGGTGGCTAAATCAGAGTGGATCTGATCTAAGCGTCACTAGCATCATTGATTACACAAGAGTTAATCTAGCCAGAAGCAGTTAATGGTTAACAGGTATGTATACTTCAAATAGAAAGTAACCTGAAACCAACAAAGGTGGCAGATACAACAATACACCTTCAAGCAGCCGAGCCTGTTGGCAACAGATCCAACACAATCAGGCATAAGTGTACCCACCAACCGGACTAGCTGGCACACACACACACACACAAACACACACACACAAACACACACACACACACACACAAACACACACACACACAAACACACACACACACACACAAACACACACACACACAAACACACACACACAAACACACACACACACACACACACAAACACACACACACACACACACACACACACACACACACACACACAAACACACACACACACAAACACACACACACACACACACACACACAAACACACACACAAACACACACACACACACACACAAACACACACGCACAAACACACACACACACACACACAAACACACACACACAAACACACACACACAAACACACACACAAACACACACACACACACACACACACACACAAACACACACACACACAAACACACACACACAAACACACACACACACACACACACACACACACAAACACACACAAACACACACACAAACACACACACAAACACACACAAACACACACACACAAACACACACACACACACAAACACACACACACACAAACACACACACACACAAACACACACACACACACAAACACACACACAAACACACACAAACACACACAAACACACACACACACACACACACACACACACACACACACACAAACACACACACACACAAACACAGAGACTTATGTAAACAAACATCATACTGCCCGTTCAACACTGTGTTGATGCTGTGGGCTGTTGATCATAGCAAAACAAATTAGGCCGAATAACATTTTTCCGCAGCTGTTTCAACGTTTTGTTGGTGGGCGTACACGGGATACAAGAAGCGTACAGGATACTGAGAAATGTGAGAATAGCATTAAAGTTTGCCAAGGATCTTGATTGAAAGAACTTCCCAGAGAGCATAATACAATGTGGTACCGTAGAATCCCGCGGATAAGCCCATGGGCTTATCTGATTCACAAGGACATTTTGGTGGGCTTATACGAGAACAAGGGCTTATACGCCGACACCAAAATAGTGCTATTGAAAAGTATCAAGGAAGTGAGAAGTACATTGCTGAAAACCACTGTGGAAACAAAAACAACCGATGATTGTGTTGAAATGTACAACAACAGAAAAACTACATGTACTACGTACATCAGGTACATGTACATGGTATGACCAAGAGTCCATAATTTATGGACTCTAGGTATGACCTAGGCCCATGGGCTTGTACGATGAAGCTTTGTGATGTTCAAACTAACCCTGGCCTGGGCTTATACGCGGGTGGGCTTATCCGCGGGATTCTACGGTAATCTACTCCATAGAAGCAGGTAAGCAGAAGCATTCGCTCATTGAAAAATCACTTGGAGGGTCAATTTCTACTCTAACAATCTTTTTTCTGTGGACACTTCAAAATTTCCATGTGCCGATTTGTTCGAAGGCAACTCCGAAAGTGCGTACAGCCAAACACACTATAATACACTGCTTGAAGTACTCACAAGACCTCTCTGTCTCTCCAATACCAAAATGGTCCCTTTGCTCCAGACATTAGTTCCTTTTGGAGACATGCATCACCAGGGTGATCTACTGAATGACCACCAACAATTTGTACACCTTTTTAATAAATTTGTCAGAATCATCGCTTATATTATATAACAGAAGTCAACTGGTCCCTAACCTGCTTGTGGTGAAGAGAACACATCAGGGAGTTCCCCGAGAAGTCCAGAAACCAAATCAGAGCGCTGCTGTGTGACACTGGCTGAGCTGTATACAATCACCATACGTGACTTCTTCTTCACAGCATAAGGCGAGAGACGTGCCATGCCGGCCACGCCATCTGTTTCTTCGCCTCCGTCTGCTTCCGTAGCATCAGCAACATCAGTCGCAGTGGGACGGAAGTTCAAGCTGGACTCACTTCCTTGAGAAGCAGCAGCAGCAGTGAGATCAGCATCGACTACAGCATGCTGGCCACTTTCAGGTGAATGTTCCACTCTCACGAGGACAGTAGTTTCTGGACTTGCCACTGCCTCCTGGTCAACAGGAGTTGGTGACGAAGGTGATCCGAATGAGTCAATGCTGCTATCCGGGGACTTCCTGTCCGACATCAAGGCTTCATAGGCAGCAGCTGCTTCGTCGTCGAACACACTCGGTTTCACTCCGCTAGCTTTCCCTCCGTTTTCCTCCATTCGTGGTGCTGCCTGGGACAGGTGTTTAAATATCCGAAACTGGACTGGGATATGTATTATAATTGGATCTGTGATATGTCCAAAAGGATTCTATCCAATCGGAGGTGCAAGGCCATTCCACCACCCAAGACGAAGGGGAGTTTTCAAATGGAAGAGTAGTTGTATTTTGATCAAACAATCGTGCACAACGAAAAGTCAAACGACAACCGCGTACCGTTCATACGAGAGTACGCTGTACGAGCGCTTCGTTGAATCACCAAGGTGACGAGGGTGGAGTGGATACTAGTACTCACGTCATTTTCAAGTAGGATGACATGATTGACGTTGCACACGTCATAATCATCCATCACCATCATATCCAGCTAGCTAGCTCTGCAGGCGCTAGGCGCACAGAGAAAGCTGCGCTGTCGCCACTTGTGCTGCACTGTGCACAAACAGTACTGAGGCTCGAAGGGGAAATGAACAAAGACGATTCCATCCAGATCGAAGAGACTACTCAGTTCATGTTGCTAATTATTTTGCGAAGTGCTTACATGTAATGCCGGTTAGAAGAGTTCGTTCAGGCCACTCCGAGCCACCTTTCTGTCATGGGGCTGGGGAGGTTTTCGCGGAATGACTTGGCTACAACTGCTACCGCCGCTGCTGTTGTCAATAGTAAGCTGAAGATTCTCAGCGTCGACTGAGAAATCAGTTCAAATTTCTGTTTGTACCAGGAAAGCGAATAATGTCCTCCTATTGACAGTATTGTGTTCCGATGCTCCTGTAGATATTAGTACAAGTATGCCTGGACAGCTCGTCGTTACGCCTGCAACTGGAGCATCAGGACCGACCGATTTTTACAAAGGCGTCGCTCTGGCTGTAAGCTCCAGTGCTTTCATCGGGGCGAGCTTCATCATCAAGAAGAAAGGTTTGCTGCGAGTCGGTCGCTCTTCAGACGGACGTGCCGGTACGTCCACTGTCTAATGTTTGTGGCGAATAGTAAATTTATCGCCGTCCTGTTTCAGCTATGGCTTACATCTGCGACCTTGCTTTGTAATCTCTGTCAGTCCTACAATTAATAAAATTAAATTTAAATCATTCAGCTCCTCAAAACTTATAAATAATACCATTATGAATTCCAAACATGTCTTGGAAGCACCCCTTGGCCCTTCAGTCCATTCAGAGGAAGATGGGGTACCAAATATCGAGCGACTCATAACACTATTAGGCTACTCAGTGGTACCAAGAGTACATGAAAACCAGAGTGTGCAGCTTGGGGCCTTTTCTGCTATGGGTGTCTGTCACGGCGGAATTCCGTGATTACATCGTATTTGGCGCAGATCTGAGGCGGGAAATGGCGTAGTGGGTACAACTGAGCTGCAGTTGTGCAGAAAGAGACCCGCTTGAATCCTGCTTGTACGCACTACATCACTAAAATGATGTAATCACGGAATTCCGCCGTGACAGCAACCCATCCGAGCTGCACACTCTGGTTGTCATATACTCTTGGTGGCACCCAGCACTCAGAGCAATACATGTGCATGCGCCCACACACACACACACGCGCGCACGCACACTTTCTCGTCTCAACATTGACTTCTCCTTGCGTGTCCTGTTGCCTATGGTGTGCAGGAAGCGGCGGTTACGCTTATTTGAGGGAATGGCTATGGTGGACAGGCCTGTTGACAAGTAAGAGATTCTTGATAATGATATGCACTGATTAGTAGCTATGTATGTGGTCTGCGTTCAGCAAAAACTAATGGTAAAATGAATATATCGAATATTTGGAAATTCGTTCCGTTTATCACATTCGTACGAATAGTTCTCATGGCGAATATTCGTTAACCCTGTATGCAGAGTTTACCGGGCGACTTCAAACTTTCGTAACTTTGCGAATACTTGACCGAATCGCCTCATCGAAAGGTCTATCGGCATTAGAAAACTCTCAGCTGTCGTCTCGAAAAAACCCGAACGCGATCCGAGGTCGGTCCTGGAGCGGAGTTATGGCGCTCGAACGAAAAATCAAGTCTCAAGCTGGTTAACTAAACTCTTTTCGTTCCGTGAAAGAATCGATTATGCCGGATGGCCCCTTACCTTATAGAGATTACAGAGAATGTGAGCAAATCCATGTGGTCAATTCATTCTAGGTTGCTAACATAACAAACAAGACACGTGCATAGGTATGGACTCATGATTGTATGTAGGTGTGACCAAGTAGGGTTTCTGGATATGTTGTGGTGTTTGGTTTCCGCCCAACATTGGCGACATGTATGTTTGCACTAGCTTGCAACTGGAATCGTGCAGCCGAACCGACGTGCCTTGCATTGCTTTGCTAGGCTTTTCTGTCACTGTATCTTTTTCGTCACATAATTATACCTGAAGTAGTACCGTACACTTTTCGTACTCAACAGAATCTTAGAATGAAGAAGGAACGGTCGGTTGTTGTGTATCGTGGTGTGTCGGATCATAGTGTATGTTACTAGGGCCCATTCGGTTACAAGAACATCAGCCATAAAGTATAAAGTACAGTGTACAGCTTTGTGTGTCTCTTGGAGGTACATCATGCTGAAGTTTCATTGTATTTAAATTAGACCGGATTGATGAGATTTTTCTCTCTTTGGCTTGGAAGATCTTGACAATGGATGTCTTTTAAAATGGCAATAATGTATGCATGTACTGCTTTATAACGTATTTCTGAATTTGTGTATTGGCTTTTCTGTACTGCAGTGGTTGCTGGCGAGGCAGCTAA
>NC_088644.1:5937482-6049482 GCF_964019385.1 Sycon ciliatum
ATGGATGGGCTCGTACGAGAAATTGTGAGTCTGAATGCATGCTTTCAGAGCGTGATGAAGGCAGCGCGCCACGCACTGACCCATAACCACAGTTGCATACTCTTGTTTATGCACTCTTGATGATATGCCAAATAATGTGCAACTAGACTTGAGAGGGCATCGAACACAAGTTGCATACACATTATACTACAATGTGTACACAGTAGGCCCTGAGCTCTGCAGGAATACAAGTCACAGGTAACCGTACAACTTTGAACTTTGTATGCAACTACTCTGCAATGCCCTATCAAGTCTAGTTGCACGTTATTTGGCATATCATCTATTCAAAAAAGGTAGTGTCTTGATTCAGAAATTGACCACACAGGCCCAGGAACAGATGCATTCCGTTTCACATCCTCAGCAGAGGGCCCATTCCAGTTCAGTCGAGTGCAAGAAAGAGTATTGGATTTGAGAATTCGTGTTTGCTCAACCTGAAAGTGCAGTATGTTCTTCCTTGCCAGAAAAGCTTAGCCGGAACGCTTCAGTTTGCAGCATATAGAATGGATACCTCCTTCGAGCTCAGGTCATCATATCGTATGAATGTCTTCTCAAGCCAAACTGAGATACTCCTCTACAGCACATGCCCTCTATCAGATATCACTGCATCAGACAGGTGCTGCAACTACATGTAGCACACACTAACTACAAGATGTAAAACGATATAAAAATAATCGGCTCAGGCGTGGAGCATGGGCGCCGGGCGATGATAGCAAGCACATTGCCAACAAAAGAAGAGAACAAAATACTAGTTAGTACTGTGATATCTTCTTTCCAGAAGACCAGCAAAAGGCTACAAGTACTTACAAGCACTGTACATGTATGTACATAGCTACTATGATACAGATCAGTGACTGATACAAGCAAGAGTACATAACCCCCCAGAGTGTGCAACGCCTGATCCAGCTCTGTGTAGGGTCTTGGTCGAGCGGAATCGGATCTTCTGATGTCATGCGTACACTCCACACCAGCTCAAGGACGGTCCTGATGTCATGCGTACACTCCACACCAGCTCAAGGACGGTCTCGAGGCAGGGCACCATTGTTTTTGATCCAAGAGTACCCGCGACTCCCCGGGTTCCCCTCAGATGTGTACGGTATTATGACGCAAAGATCCGATTCCGCTCGACCAAGACCCTACACAGAGCTGGATCAGGCGTTGCACACTCTGGGGGGTTATGTACTCTTGATACAAGTGTGCCGCATTTCGCAATTATGCCAATATCCGGCCACAACACTTGATGCACCCAACATGATAGTTGCAGCAGTAGTGCACTGGGATGTCAGCATAACACAATGCTGTTGATAACACGAAAGCGCCAGGCGCCCAGATGATCGTCGAGTTGCATCCTTGAATTGGGCAGTAGCTGCTTCAAGCCAGAGGTGAACTAAAGCACAGAGAAGATACAAAGTGCCAATAACGTTAGTCTCACCCTTAGAGAGTGGGCAAGTCATCAGTAAGACTGCCTGATACATACTTACAGAACAACAGAATCAATTACTGCTTTTCGCAATCGCAAAAGACAGCATTTTGTAAACCACAGCTGCATTACAATTCTCTCAACTCAATGAGAGAGAAGAACATACCAGGTAACAGGAAGTGCGAAGAAAGAGGAGGCAAGAAATACACACCGACACCAGCAGGAATTCAACCAGGTGCCCGGCGTCAGGCATAAAAGTAAAACACAAAAAGTAGCTCAAAGGTGCAAGCAAGGAAGCTATCAAATAGGAGGAACATACTTCATAGCTCGATGGATTGGCTTCATCATACGGCTCCAGCTGCAGCTGCAGGTGCTGGCACTACAATGGAGCTAATCACATCGGCAATATCCTCAGCCAAGACAACAACACCGACGAACAAGATGATGTTCTTCGTCAGGGACCTGCAGTACAAGATAAAACAATGGAAACAGGACCGCCGGAAGCAGTCTTCGATTGGTCCGGTAGTATTGTGGCCTTTCATACTTACAACAGAGTGTAGTCAGGGGAGGGGGCAAGTGCTACCAGAGGCGCATCGCTTCCTTTTGTCTGAACTATGGCCATGGAAATTGTGTTGTGTTACTCACCCGACTCACCCCAGCCCCTGGACACAAACGCCAGTGACTGATGCGTATCTTCACCGCCCAGTGCTTCGCAACGAGTTTGCTGCACAAGATATGTACTTCCCAGAACACAACTGCGTGTACATGTGGTTGCATGGATCATGTTTGTGACAACTATAATGCGTAGCTTGAACGCCGGACATATTCCATTCTACGAATTTTTAAGCTTATCCATTACCCCTAAGTTGAGGGAATGGAAAAGGGAAAAGTCGGTGAAGAAAAAAATTGACTGTCCCCACCAGGAATTGAACCAGGGATCTTCGCTTGCCATCCATTACAACAGAAATATATGTGCCCATGAAAGGCAAACAGCACCAGCCCATTTGCTCCATAAATTCTCACCACGATGTTGATGAGACTCACCATTTGAAGGGATCATTGTACAAGTCCTTGATGTGCTCCAATGGCGTCGATGGCGCGGGACGACGAGGAGCTCCTCCCATACCAGCACCCATTGCTTGGGCAAGCTCCGGTGGCAAACCTCCAAACGCAGCCATGATCACAGTTTACAAGAAAGGTACAGCGTGCCTTGATTATTCTGCAAATCTGAAGCTCAGTAAAATGTATGTTTTTTTCGCAAGTATTCATTGCGCAAGATTTTTATGGTAAAACACACGCTTTGTTTGGGTGAGTTCGATTGGACCAATTCAAATAAATTGTTATGCAGGTTACATGTTCGATTAGTTCAGAAGAGATGAGCACAACCCTGTAGGCGGTCCAGAACCATAACTGGCATGAGAACAATCGGCATGATGACCAGGTCCAGGGAGCCATAGTAGGCTATACTCGCTATCCTTACGCATACGACTGGAAGAGTGTCTTGCACATACATGTACCTACCAGTATTACAGTACGCAGCGCTCGCGACCTGGTCATGACCCGAGTTGCCCCAAGGACTGGAAGATGAGCATACTAAAGCCTTGCTCTGTGGAACTGACTGTTGATATTCTAAATCTAATATTTCTCAAATCGGTGTATTGCAGCCCAATTATGCTGTGCAGTACAGGTCTTTGTCATATTCCCCATACCCGAAAAAGAGATAAAGGTCCATGAATGGTCAGCCTAGCCTGAGGTGCCATCTACCATAACCTTGCATAATGGACCAAATAATTAGAGCATGGCCGGGTGCTGCATGATCATGACATTGGGACTGTTATCGCGATAGCTATTATGGCCAACTCCAACTTTATTTTTACATTGTGCTCATTTCTAACTATGTAATACACCCGGCTTATCAAGAGAAGTTCAGATCGCATGCAGACATAATACATGTGTGCTGTATGGATAGGCGTGTGACGATAAAGTGTGCGGTCCGACATGCTGAGGCATGCTGAGAACATGATACGCAGAAACAGTATAATAATAGTGTACTGCAGCTACATGCACTAGCTAGTGCAATCCCATGCAACACATGCACGGACGAGGCAACCTCTGGCAGGGCACACCTGTAGCAATTTCTATGACTCGCCTCAAATTCACATCCGCACAACAGTAATGATATTGTGTGATGATATTGCATGTACAAGCTACCCGACCCAAACTGGTCAACACCAAATACCGGTAACTACAGTTGACATAGTGAGAATGCTTTTATATGTAGAGCAGCTGTAATGGGAATGAGACTACATAATTATACCGGTATTCACGCCCGGAATATATTCAGAATGCTTTAAATCAAAGCAGGCGAATTTTGTGTGTAATGTTTGATCACTAAAATGGAATATTGAGTTGCTGAAAGTTCTTGATAGTACGAGCGTATCCAGTGCTGTTTAGTCACTAACAAAAATGTTATACTTCGAGTATCAGGATAGTTTGGGTCAGCTAGCACTACAAGTGGGTCTAAATTTGGAATGTTCCCATGATGATGTTGTCTAAGTAAGTCAACTGAAAAATGGGAGTAAAAACAGCAACGGTATGGCAAAAGACCACAAGAGTTACTTGTAGCTCAAAGCCTATGTAACAAGTTAAGGACTTCTTTCAGCACTGTTGTGGATGAACCAAATAAGCGAAATAACCATAAAAATTGTTACGCTAAGTCTCCATCAATCCTTAAACAGAACTACTGTAGGGTTCTAACTTCTAACGAAACTTGTTAAGAGCCTACTTAGTCATGTTCTTGCCAGCAATGAGGAGCATCTTCAATATCCTGCGTGAAGAAGGTATGAAGGCTGCCGATGCTGTGACGACGTCATCAACGCCAGGGCCACCAGAAACATGCTCAAGTTGCAGACATTCGGATGCCAACGACTTCATGCCAGGAGGAACACTAGAAAGTTATAAACTACTCAGTACAACGCCTGCAGCTGCTGCGAGTACTATCTCTTCCGCGCAGAGATAGTTTCTACTTCTTGTTTGGCTGATGGCATTGTCCGCGGCCCGGAGAGACTTCGCTTTGTACTCTCCGGAACACCTCTCTCCTTGCCGAATTCATCTCTCATGATGAAGTACAAGTCGGCGAAGAAGACTAGCGTTCCAACAAAGAGGCCGGCTGACACTTGCTGCACACAACAGACCAGATGACATGAAGAACAAGTCTAGGAAGTAGCACACCTCCATACACATGCTTCGACGTTTCGAAGAGTAAGAGAGAGAGTGAGAGAGAGAGAGAGAGAGAGAGAGAGAGAGAGAGAGGGATAGCGTTAGAGGGAGATAGAGAGAGAGAGAGTGTGTGCATGCGCACGTGAAGAACCTGGTATGTATTCCGGGATATGTTGACTCTTCGCGCTACTGCATCAGTCGGATTATACCGGTAAGCTCTTTGAAAGACTCACCGCAACGAGGTCCAGTCCGATGTAGCGACACGCAAAGAAAGCGAAGAAGAAAGAGCCGATTACTGTGATGAAGCTGTTGAGAATGACCGTGGTCTGAATAGTTACCTGTCGGTCTGAGAAAGCACAAGAGCAACAAGAGCACCACCAGCACCAGCAGCAGCAGCAACAGCAGCAGCAGCAGCAGCAGCAGCAGCAGCAGCAGCAGCAGCAGCAGCAGCAGCAGCAGCAGCAGCAGCAGCAGCAGCAGCAGCAGCAGCAGCAACAACAACAACAACAACAACAACAACAACAACAACAACAACAACAACAGTAAGAAAAGTCAGTATTGGTGCTTTGAAGGGTTTACCTCTTATTAATTCATTGTTGTGTTCCTGTTATCACATGACTATAGCAGAGATGAGCAATCAAACAAGGTCTGCCTGTCAACTGGCAATCATGATAGGCTCTCCAGGCATCATGCACATAACAAAGAAACCAGTCTACCAACTCACACTGCTGTCCGAGGCTTGGCTCGCGGTCCTCCTGCGACATAAAATAAACAAACAAACAAACGGATGAAACATTCAACACAGTGCATCACGTAGACATGGCTGTACACTTAAGCTGTGTTCACAACTGGCGCGTGTACGCGTGAAACCACGCGTTTGTGCGTATTTTTGCTGGCTTTTGGGGCGCCATGCGTACGGAAACGCGCCGAAATGGAACTTCCAACATGTTGGAATTTTCAGCGGTTATCAGGCGCGTATCAGCGTACATGCCAGTCACTTTGACTGGCGGGGTCAAAAAATTAGTACTTGAAGGTGTCGAACGCGCTAAATACGACTCGAATTGCTGTTTTTTGTGAAAGGCTGAGCGCGCGTTTGGGGGCGCTTGAACCGCAAGCGTACCGCGTCCACGCGCCAGTTGTGAACACAGCTTTAGGAATGACATTAAAAACATGAACTTGTGTATGACACCAGTGACTTATTACAATGAGCGTCCAGTGTGATTACGGGCAACACAAGATAGAATGCAATAAAACAGAAAGGTTCCAGGCTGTCCAGCAGAGTGCTAAATGCCGAAGGGCAGAGCTAGTTCCAACAAGAAAAAGCAGATGAAGATAGTGTCGTATACAACGCAATATTTATTATTTATCCTCTTCCTGTTGTTGCTGTAGAATGCAATATTCAGATACAGGGTATCATCCATGTGAAGCTCAAACAAGTTGACCGGATGACGACAAGTGACCGACAAGTTTGCAAACAATTTACGGTCCTCACCTTTCTGGAAACGTTGCCGACCAGTTGGTCATATTCCTTGTGCGCTAAGTTCGCCTTGATACGTTCCAAACGGGCCACGAGCTCCGGATTCTGCAGGCACAGCAATAAGCGATGAGAACGCAGCCATTGTACAAGCTCAGCAGCACATCGCACCCGCTACAAGTAGTGTCTGTATGCACCTGCTGCATAAATTTCATGAACTTCAAAGTAGAAGAGTGAGTGTTACATCTGAGTGACTACTTTACCAATACTTTGAAGTACATGCACATAATACGCTGTGCTCTATGCTAGACCCCATACATACCACTCGTGGGTCATGCTGGTCAACATTGCGTAGTTAGTTCACAGACATGTGGATCGAGATCACGGTGCAATCTGGGGAAATAGTTTAAAATATTGGTACAGATACGGCGATTCTTGGCGATTTCTTACCCGCTCTCGCTGGGGCAGCGGTGCCATCGATAGCTCCGAGCCTTTCATGAGGTTGTGCAGGGAAAGAGAGCCTGTGGAATGGGTACAGACGGATAGCAGAAGCACATATTTACATGGCGGGACACAGGCAGGCATGGTGAAGTGAAGATCACCACATTTAGAAATAAATGAGTTGTGGCGATAAAGTTGTTCTATGGGGCTGTGTGCACAGGTCGAATCACACCCAAGACAAGCCTGATGTTTCTGAAAATTGATGATTAGGCTGTGTTTACATGAGGCGTTTCAACCGGGGTCAAGTTTCAACCCGCCAGGAACACAGATTGACTGGCGCGTTTACATGACGCATTGCGCTTGACTCAGGTTGAAATTTTGCCCCGGGTTGATTTGGGGCGGGTTGAAATCAACCCGGGGCGAGAAATCGTACTAAGTCTAACGTACTTCTGTGCGTATCTCGCGCCAGGTTTGAATAAGCCTTTTGCGCGTTGTACAGATGTACGAAGTTCAGTACTAGGGCGTAGGTGTGTACAGAACCGATTGGGTGTTCATTGTGTGCTATGCATGCGCATTTGACCAATTTTAGCCTCATAATTAAAGGCAGACAATCCCTATTCCAGCTTCTTCACTTTGGTTAGTACTAATGACTACCTAGATCTTTGTCAGAAAAGGTTTTCGTTTGAAATGCCTTCAGGGCCCATTTCTTAGTGGAAATAGCAGAAAACACAATAGGGTCCTGCACATTCAACACCCATTAGGTTCTACGGTATTCTACGGGATTTCGTGCATCTGTACAACGCGCAAAAGGCTTATAGCACTGCACAAAAGTGCACATGCCAATTTCGCGCGAAATGATTCACGTGACTATACAGGACTCTAGAAGTGGACTTTTTGGCGGCATATCAGTATTTGACCCGGGTCAACTGTCTTCATGTGAACGCTCACCTATTTCGTCTATCGTACAGACTTTCAACCCGGGCTGAACTCGACCCGGGTTGAAAATTCTCATGTAAACACAGCCCAAGTCTACAGTACTGGCCAAAGAAATCCAACCTCATGAATAAAATAGCGCCGGGCGCTATGCAGCCCTAGCACTACACACATTGGTCTGTGCAATCATACGCGGCGCTGCATTATTCATGAGGTTGGATTTCTCTGGCCAGCACTGTACATCAGGTACATGCACCACTATTCCATGCACAAATATGTTTTTGTAAAAAACAAGCTGTCAGTCATGATACTCGTGCAAGGGGCTAGCTAGCAAGGGTGTGAAATGAGGAGCATCATGCCTTTGAAAATGTACCCAAGTGGAGGAATACACATGGTATTCGAACGAAATCTCAAACACATCATTAGGGCACAAACCTGGTTTTGCAGCATTGGCTGATTGGCAAAGTTGCCTGAGATGGGCAACTTCGATAACGTGTCCATCACCAAATTCGCTGCCTGCCTTGACGGAATCAGGTAGATCGCACGAATCTAATGCATCGGTCAAGACCTCGATCATATGCGGGGTCACAGATGCACGAAGACCTCCGAATTTGCCCATGATGTTGATCAAAATAGCTACTGTATACAATTCTGGAGCTAACTTGCTGTTTTCAGCTTCAGCTGCGAACTCTCGTCACGGTGTCTTCAACCTCTCCTTTGCGAGAATTTGGCGCAGGACGTGCGAGGTCGATCAGCACAATACAGTAACTTTGATTCTAGAATTTAACATTAGTAAATTAGTAACAAGCAATTCACATTCACCTTCGAGCTTCGAGCTTCTACAAAATAATTATTGTACATTTTGAATGACGGTGATGTCATGATTGCGTCATTCCGGTAATTCCACGTCCAGGAAATTTCGATATTTTTTACTGCGTCGCCAGCAATATCACCAATTTTGCTGTAAGTGTAACTCTTTGAAGTGGCGGGAAAGGCGAACGTGACGCCGTGGAGCTTGATCAGGCTTGGACCAAGGCTTGGTTCTGGTTGAAGCTCATGTACAGTCAACTTCGCTTATAACGACACTCAGCGGGGCATCAGAAAAGTGTCGTTATTCGCGAAGTGTCGTTATATCCGAAGTCTCATTGTATGTATATGTGTCACAGTTGGATGGGACTTTGCTCCGGGCATGAAAATTATGTCGTTATTCGCGAATTGTCGTTATATCCGCAGTCGTTATTAGCGAAGTTGACTGTATGACTTTCCCCGAAGTACTCTGGCGAAGTCCTTCCTTTGCATGCCCTCTTCTGGTCATGGACGCATTTCTTCGTGGTGGTGTAGCTGCTGCTAAACCCAAGCCGGTAGAACCAGCGGGAAAAGTAGAACGGCATGTCCCATGGGTGGAGAAATAGTACGTACAATGTTCCTTCTCAGCACAATTGTTTGACTTTTTATTCACAAGTAAGTTTTCGATTTCGTGCTGTTTCTCACTGCCAGTCGCCCACGAGCTGTAGATGACGTGGCGTATCAAGACGAAGCTGTTACTGTCCTGAGGAAATGCCTCACGGGAGGAGATGTGAGTATCCTGAAGCGTGCAGTTGTTTGAATTACATCATTACAGTCTTGCACATTCCTGACTGTACAATATGTACATGATATGTGAACTTTCCTTTCCTTAACCAGTCAGCATGTTTCTATGTTGGTGTGGACAGTTGCCAAACCTGCTTTTCTATGGACCACCTGGAACTGGAAAAACCTCTACCATTCTCGCTCTGGCTCGACAGCTATTTGGGTGAGTGTTTTGTGTTCAATAGAATATCCGCGGATGGCATGGACCCTCTTCTTCATCACCATGATCACTGTCTCAGTATTTGCCAGGTATTTAAATTTAAAATGACGTCAATGATGTCTCACATACTACACCAACAAGCGTACAATGCTGCGTACAATGCTGAAATTTGTGGTCCGATGAGTACTGTTTTGCTGTCACATGGGACATGAACAACCCACACATGCACACACACACACACACACACACACACACACACACACACACACACACACACACACACACACACACACACACACACACACACACACACACACACACACACACACACACACACACACACACACACACACACACACACACACACACACACACACACACACACACACACACAGCTCATTTATCACTGTGTGCCAGTGCAAAGTCTTTTTTTCTTTCCCCTGTGCTCGATGCCATTACATTGTTTTATTCTGTATTATTGTTTAGGAATGACATCTACAGAGACAGAGTGCTGGAGTTGAATGCCTCAGATGACAGAGGTATCCAGGTTAGGTCATGTCGTATGGCTGGTTGTGCTTTCTTCAAATCTGCTTAGTCGAGGTCCTCTTCTCTAAGGTTACGTTTGGTTGGTCACATTCCAGGGCCGGAGGTGGCTTCCGCCGAGCGTTGCGGCCGAAGGGCCATCTTTAAGGGGGGTGTGGGGGTCCTCTCCAGAATTTTTTTGGAATTTAGATGGCAAGTCCTGCACTCTGGGCGCATTTCGGTGCATCTTCTGGGTACAACTAATCGTTACTTGCAAGTCTGATATTCCAATGCAGAGGTCTAGCCAGGATTTTATGCCAGCCGGCCAACGTTCTAGTTAAAATGCATCGTTCTGGGGACTGCGCCCCCAGACCCCCGCCATCAGTCACGTATCCACACAGACACACACACACACACACACACACCACTACAAATCTTTCATTGCAGCTTGCATCTCCTTTCGCTTCGTCCAATTATGGGCATTCATCAGGCAGTTGTGACAATGTGATTATAGGTAAATTAACAAAATATGAAAAAGGAAGCAAACAGCTCCATGAGCATGGATCATGTGTTCACCAACGTCATGTCTGCATGCAGTGTACATTGGTCATCTGACAAGACCCAGCCTTGTAGCCACAGCCGTGTACACCACCAGAAGCAGCGAACCATGACCCAACCTGTTACATTTTACTGGCGTACTCAAGTGCATTTGAGCTTGAGTGAAGAGCTAGCACTGAGCCTGAGTAGCCAGTGCTATGTACAACATACCTACACCTAGGATATGGGTTGTACTCCACCATCTCACTCAAGTGCTAGTGCAGTGCACTACAGTCTACATGGGGGTGACTGCAGCCGGCCAAAATTACCCTTGGAGCTGTCTCAGCCCGGCAGGTCACCCTCCCAGCCGGCATTCTGCCGGCTGAGCCGGCTTTTGGCTAGATCACTGCAATGCAGAATACACTAGTTTCAACGTGAACACTATAGCCAGAATGTGCATTATCTATGATAGTTTTGTATGTAGTTTACTGGAAGAATGCTCCTTATTGTGGATAAAGAATGTTGGAAGAATCTTCACAAGGTATTTAAGATTTGACAGGAAAAAATAATATTTACCATCAAGTACAAGCACACAATTTTATGATTTATGAAGAAGAGTTTTACTAATTTGATGAATGTGAGATAATTTCATTCTAAAACCATGCATAAGTTTACTTTAGATGAATTGGCCAAAGGAGCGCAACCGCCCCTCTCGCCCACCAACGAACTCCTGGCCAACCAGCTTCAAATCCAAGCCGTCCACTCTCTCCTTGTGTACATGCAGCATCATGATGTTGTTGAGCCGCATTTGGGTCATCGAGCTCCGGAGGTAGGTCTTCACTCACCGCAGAGCAGAAAAGGAGCGCTCCGAGGTGGCGTTGGTGGCTGGCATCACCAGTAGCAGCCACACCTCTGAGAATGCAATGCGCTCTCCTGCTGTCATCTTCCTCAGCTTGGATGCAATATCAGCTACCCGAAGCTCACTTGCTGTGTCCTTAAACAAAGGGCGGAGCAGAGCGAGCTGGGTTTTCAAGGTGTCAGAGGAGAGGTCTGAGCCATAAAATGAGCAAACTGTGAAACATCGTTCATTTCCGCTGAGAAGTCTGCTCCTGAGGCTGCGTTAACAACGAGTTCCTGAAGACAGCGGAAGACTCTGTATCCTGGCTGATCAAAACCGTTGTCCAATGGCAGCGACCACGTGATCCAGTGCCTCGTAATAGAGCTGACGGTAACGTCCCTCGGCGGTGGTGTGGAAGTCACCAACAGTACTGCCGATCTGGTATCGCTGGGGAGCCTTTCGCTCCTCGGAACAGCTGGCTCTTCCACATCAAATTGTTCCTGTCTGGCCAGAACATCAGAATAGAACTCGGCAAACTTTTCTTGGCTTCTGAGTTCTTTCAAAATATTGACAGTTAGGCGTGCCAACCGCTGACCTTCAGCGGCAGACAGGGACTTCTGCTGAAGGCTCCGGCTAAGGTTGTCAGTGTGGCGGAGCAAGCAGCTGCCAATTGAAACTCCAAATAGGAATTCAAACTTGTGCATATGCGTGTCTACCCCAATTATCCGGGACTTCATTTCAGTGTCGAGCTTGCACTGGGTAGCCTCAGCCCAGACAGCAGTCAGGACCTGGTAATTGTCCAGTACACTTTTTAGCCATGCAGCACGCACAGTCCATCGAGTCGGACACAGGACTCTGAATCCGGGGCACTCTGGGGCGATGTCTGCCTTAAGCTTTTCAAAGAGCGCATCACGCTTGGGGGACTTCTTTAGCATCTTTGATATCTCTGCAACGACGTCCAGCGCATCCTGCATGATGGCAGACAGACGGATCATGTCCCCCACACCGAGGTTCAACGCATGCCCATAGCAGTGAGTGAAGAGTGCACGGGGCTCCACATCCGAAAGGACTTTGGCCAATCCACTCTTGCAGCCACTCATCACACTAGCACCGTCATAGCACTGACCACGGCAATGATGTAACTTCAGATTCATGCGGAGTAGGGTGTCCTTGATGATGAGGACCAACGCGTCGCCTGAGATACTGTCCGTCAGGTGGAGACCAATGAAGTCCTCGTGGCTCTCTAAATCATCATCCACCCAACGAAACACAAGCACGACCTACTCTTTGTTCGCGCAGTCTGTTGTCTCATCCACCATTACAGTGTAGAAGACAGCTTCCTGTATCCGAGCAGCGATTGAGCGGAGAATCTGCAACGCCATGATTGACAGCGCCTCATTCTGCACCTCATGGCTCGTGTACTTCAGCTGCTCCCTCTCGAGAAACGACGCCATTGGCGGGAAGTCCTCGCCTCGCAGCATCAGCAGCTGCAGTAGGTTGCTGTCTGCTTCGTCACCATCTCCCCAGAGCGTTAGTCCTTGTCGAGCAAGGAAGTGAATGGAGGTGAGCACTTTGAGGAAATAGGCTCGGTTCTTCTCCTTCTGCGTAACAGCAGCAACGTTCAGGAGAGCGCCAACATCATGGTGATCTGCTAGAGCGCTAACAGCCGCCTTGTGGAAGTCACAGCTTTCATGCTTCTTGAACGATCTCGTCGCATCTTTCCAATAGGCGAATCCCTTCACAACGTAGCTAGACTCCATGCGAGACGCTACCGAAACCTTCTTGTCTCGGATTGCTTTGCAGCAAACAAAGCAAAAAGGTGGCATCTCGCCCAAGATCGTAATGGATCCGAGCATGCGAATTGAACCATGTCGCTTGGAACGAGCGACTAATGGGCGAACTCACTCTGAACAATCGAGAGGGGAACGATATGTGAGTTGGCTGGAAAGGTTTATCTGGGACATCGAGAACGTCGCCTGGACTGACCCCAGACATCTCGACAAGAGCCACTAGAAAATGTAGTTACTAGTATTACAAATGTTTCTCGTGGCTATCATCAGGAAAGAATCACCACAAATGGCACAATGAATTTATTTTGGGTTTTTTCACCTGTAAACGTACACCTTGTTGCACGAGCAAGTACATGACCGTACCTAGTACCTGTTCACGATGTTGTTGCGAAGATCGAAATGCGATTCACGTAGATTGTGCACTGCACGCACTGTAGACGCGTACATGTAGTGTACTACTGTGTACTGTGTACTGTGTAGGCTGTAGCATGCACCTTGTCTACGAGTTCGAGTACTACTAGTACAGACAGAGCACACGCTACTGCCTGATGCAGTGCAGTGTGTACTCAGAAAAGAAAAGAAAAAGTGTGCACTGCACTGACACTGCGCTGACAGCTACAGGGTATAGGTGGTCCGTTTTGTACGACTCCCTGTACAAAATCATACATCGAAACTTTTTCTCCCCGGTTTTGGACGTTCCACGTGGACCGACTTTTTGGAAGTTGGTACGGCCATCGCCGTACCGGCCGTACCAGGAGGGAGTCGCCCAGAGTGCAGGATTTGCCGTCTAAATTCCCAAAAGAATTCTGGCGGGGGACCCCCAGACCCCCTTAAAGATGGCCCTTCGGCCGCTCCGCGGAAGCAGCCTCCGGCCCTGGTGTGTGTGTGTGTGTGTGTGTGTGTGTGTGTGTGTGTGTGTGTGTGTGTGTGTGTGTGTGTGTGTGTGTGTGAGTATACATACCTGTTGGCCATGGACTGCTTCTGGCTAGATTACCTCTTGTGTAATCACTGGTGCTAGTGAAGCTTATATCAGATCCACTCTGATTTAGCCACCCACACTAGTACCAAGTATTACCTTCACTGGGGGCGGGGGTGACTGCAGTTGGATCCCAGGACGGATACCCTGATGCCGTCAATCCTTTTTCTGCACCTTGTCCTCACCCACTTACTGAGGTGTGGTGAGCCCATAAGTGGGATCATTTTCAAGTCCACCCATAGTTTGGGGATTTCAGGGGGTGTCGGCCGTTGGGCGGTTCAATAGCCAGTTGAGTCCTCTTTCCAAGATTCCTTTTGAGTTCCTCTCTCCCCTCTCCCGGGGAGACCCACGTGACCAATTTTGGCAGTGAGCAACAAGTACAAGTACAGTGTGTGTGTGTGTGTGACTGTGTGACTGTGTGTGTGTTTGGCTGATGTTCTGAATGCTCACGTCCAGCATGATTGGAAAACCAACATTGTGCGTGCGTTGTTTAATTAATGGATTTTTTCATTTCGCAGGTGGTTCGAGACAAAGTCAAGCAGTTTGCCCAGCGGACAGCCAGCGCTACGCGACCTGAGTACGGACTTTAATGATTACTGGAGTAATAGTACTCGGTTCTCCCTAGTTCTGCTTACTGTAAGACCAGATATTTTAACGTCTATTAAAGTTAACGATCTCCGGATTTTTGTTGGTTAGCGAAGTGAAATGCTAACGAATTCTGTCCGTCAAAACTGGCAAATGACTGTACGTATCTAATATTGACGAGGTCAATATAGGAAATAAAAGCCGAGTAAAAGACCGAGGCGAAGCCGAGGTCTTTTACTCGGCTTTTATTTCCTATACTGACCAAGTACGAAGTCAATATTAGATTTATCACGACAAACAGTCCATATTTCAAATTCCAGAACGATAACCTCGTGAATCCCGGTTTTATGATTGCACAACCGTTGCACCACCACCTACTCATGCAGTGACAATGCTGCACTAGGCACCGTTCAACTGCGCAACCCCTAAGCAGTCAAATATAAGCAGTCAATATAGCCCTAAGGAGTGAAATATGCAGGAATATTTGACTGCTTAGGTATGGCAAAAATCTATGTGAGTCAATACTAAGGGAATGATAAATGTACATATCATTTTACACACTCAATCTGCGGACAGCATGCTGTTTCGTTCTTTTTGAACTCATCAGCGCAGCACAGAGAAAATGAGGCCGAACCTGATAGCAATGAAAATAAAAATTTCCAATCAGGCCCGAACGTACCTTGCCAGAGTGCTCAAACTGACAAGTCAGTGAGCTCTGCATAATGCAAACAGCAAAGGCACTACCCCACGCAAGAGTGCTCAACTGCTACAAGAGCAGGAGCGAAATACTCAATCTGCGGACAGCATGCTGTTTCGTTCTTTTTGAACTCATCAGCGCAGCACAGAGAAAATGAGGCCGAACCTGATAGCAATGAAAATAAAAATTTCCAATCAGGCCCGAACGTACCTTGCCAGAGTGCTCAAACTGACAAGTCAGTGAGCTCTGCATAACGCAAACAGCAAAGGCACTACCCCACGCAAGAGTGCTCAACTGCTACAAGAGCAGGAGCGAAATACTCAATCTGCGGACAGCATGCTGTTTCGTTCTTTTTGAACTCATCAGCGCAGCACAGAGAAAATGAGGCCGAACCTGATAGCAATGAAAATAAAAATTTCCAATCAGGCCCGAACGTACCTTGCCAGAGTGCTCAAACTGACAAGTCAGTGAGCTCTGCATAACGCAAACAGCAAAGGCACTACCCCACGCAAGAGTGCTCAACTGCTACAAGAGCAGGAGCGAAATACTCAATCTGCGGACAGCATGCTGTTTCGTTCTTTTTGAACTCATCAGCGCAGCACAGAGAAAATGAGGCCGAACCTGATAGCAATGAAAATAAAATATCATTTTACACATAACGACTTCAAATTTTAACGAATTTTGCACTTCGTTTTAAAACGTTGGAATTAAATTTTCGTTAATATTAGTGTCTTACAGTAGTTCATGCGCATGCCTTGACGTGTATGTGAAGTGTTGAGCGTGCCAATTATCCTTTTCATACCGGTCTTTGTTGTCTTCTTCGACTTTTGCAGCGGCAAGCCATGCCCACCGTACAAGATCTGCATTCTCGACGAGGCCGACAGCATGACACATGCTGCGCAGGTGAGCTCAGTTTTTGTTTCTCTCTCCCGATAGGCTTCTATCTCTATGGTGTTCAGATTAATATAAAAAAATTGTTCAAGTTTTGGTCGGACTGTTAGGGGCCATCCGGCATTATCGATAATTTTCACGAAACGAAAAAGTCTAGTTATGACCCTCCCCCACCCACCCACCCCCCTGAACGGAAAATATATTGTCTTGACAGTTAGAATGGATCGGTGTTTCAGCTATCAATATTTTTCATAACGAAACTCTCCTTGACCCACCCGCCCACCCATAAACAAAACTTTTTCGTTTTGTGTAAAAGATTGATAATTTTGGACGACCCCTTTTAAAATCGATGCTGGAAGCTCTTGTCTACGACTCCTGTAGGTTGTCTGAATGTGGTCATTTGTGTTTGATTACTGTACCACGTATCGTAATAGCACTTGCCTGTTGTGTTCTCACAGGCTGCGTTGCGGCGGACAATGGAAAAGGAATCCAAGTCGACTCGCTTCTGCTTAATATGTAACTACGTCAGTCGGTAAGTGCGTCTCCATCATGTCCGAGAGAGAGAGTGTGTCTGTGTGTGTCTGTGTGCATGCGATGATCTAATTCTTTCTCCACGTTTTGGTAATTATTGTTAACGTTGCCGATGTGTCTCATTCAGGATTATTGAGCCGCTGACGTCCCGTTGTACGAAATTTCGCTTTAAGCCCCTGACTGTGGGAATCCTGCAGACAAGGCTAAAGGACATCAGCATAAAGGAATCTGTGGATATCGGTGATGAGGTGGGTTCAGTATTAGGTGCATGTATGCGAGTGTAGTTCATCTATTTTTGGCAGGACTACACTGCCACTGAAGCAAAGAGCACTTGAGGGCTCACATGCCGGACAGGGAAAGATGGTGATACTTGGATTCAGACCACATACATGTAGACGTGCTGAAAATCTAAAAGCTCATGATACCTAATGGCTTGAAAGCCCTCCGAGGCACAACACATTCAGAGCCGGCCAACCCATACTTGACACAAGCCAAGCTCACTTCGAAGTGCTTTCGTTTCTTCCTGAACCCTTATCCAAGGTGTTTGTGTCCCGGAATGACGTGTTTACTTTTCTTGCTTTCACAGGTTTTGAATCTGTGTGACTAAACACAACATTGCGACCTTGGGTATATTGCATGAACTTTACGTGTATCACCCACGTTCCCGTATCCATTACGTGTAACTTAACCTTTTGCAGATATACTCCCAGTAAGCCATGAACGGAGACCCCCTCGACTTAGGCCTCGGCCTTTGGAGAATCCATAAATAAATTTAAAAAACCTCCCCAGTGTCCCTACATGTATCGCGGAGGACAACTTTGTATGCTGCACTTCAAACGAAGGTTCGCACGGTCGTTTGAAACAGAAGGATTCTTTTCTCATATAGAACATTCGTCCCAACACTAATACAGTGTGATTATACTTCAAGTAGAACTGTTGCATATCTAATACTATCACATGACCATATGGGACAGTCATGTTGGTTCCAGCAACAGTGAATCCCTACATCAACAGGTCATGTGATGTCGGCCATGTTGGTTCCACTGCCCACGCGCCATGATGGTCACTTTCTACAGAATTTCAGTCACATGACCAAGCTTGTGAAACCATTCCATACCTGAACTGGTGCTTACACCTTTGCTTGAAGTTGTCTTCACTTCAGCTTGTTTTCCGGCACTGCCACTCCACTAAGCTTACTAATAAATAGATGTGTGTTGCTTGCTATTGAAAGCTGGGATATAACAAGCTGAAGACACGTCTTTTGCTGGGCTTCTTGAGATTTTCACCTGTGCTTCCTCTTGTGCAGGGTCTGGATGCTCTCGTCTCGGTTTCTGGTGGAGATTTACGAAAGGTGAGCCGACCTGATCCCTCCCTCTCTTATGTGTCTATGCATGCACTGTAGACATCATAAGTGCATAAGTAATGTCTAGCATTGCCAGCACTGAAATATTTCATTCCATATTCTTGGGAATTGGGCATCTTGTTGTTTTGAAAAATCACTGACCAATTCGTAAGCAAACCAGCTATCTGTGTGCCTGTTGATTTTGGTAGCGGTCACAGTGCCACACTGCAGAGCCATGATCCTTCCTTGTGTGTGTGTGTGTGTGTGTGTGTGTGTGTGTGTGTGTGTGTGTGTGTGTGTGCGCGTGTGTGTGTGCGCGTGTGTGTGTGCGCATGTGTGTGTGCGTGTGTGTGTGTAACTGTGTATGTGTGTGTACATATTTGTAGGCGATCACATACCTGCAGAGTATTCACCGACTAAAGGGCATGGAACATATCACAGAACAGGATATCTCTGAAGTAGCGTCAGTAAGGGGTACCACTAGTATCGGAGTCTTCCTTTGCATGGGAATTTATCCTGGTTTCTTCTGACACAATGTTGCGCTTTTTTCTGTTTTATTTTCATGCTATGAGTAATGGTGATTGTAAGCGTCATGAGATCCACGTCCTGTCCTATTGGTCGCACACACAAAAGTGCATGATGTTTTAAAACTACGACAAAGAAGTGCTGTCTGTCAAACATTTCCTGATGCTATTTGGCGCTATGGTCTATCTTAACAAGATTCCTATGGCGCATTCTGCTTTAGGCTTCCATCGGTTGTAAAGCAAACTCAGCACATGTGTAGATTGGACCTTTGTGCTGGTTGAGAAACCAGTGTTGAGTACTCTGGCTAGGTCTCATTGACGATGCTTGATGTTTGGTTGGTACTCACTGCATCAGGTGGTTCCTGTGTCGGTGATGGAAGGTCTGTGGAGGGCGTGTCGTTCTGATTCTTACGACAACATTCAGGCAACAGTGAAGGTAAGTTTCACTTTGCTGAACTGTCTCCCTTCTCTCTCTCTCTCTCTCTCTCTCTCTCTCTCTCTCTCTCTCTCTCTCTCTCTCTCTCTCTCTCTCTCTCTCTCTCTCTCTCTCTCTCTCTCTCTCTCTCTCTCTCTCTCTCTCTCTCTCTCTCTCTCTTTCTCTTTCTCTTTCTCTGTCTGTCTGTCTGTCTGTCTGTCTGTCTGTCTCTCTTTCTCTGTCTCTCTCTCTCTCTCTGTCTCTCTCTCTGTCTCTCTCTCTCTGTCTGTCTCTCTCTCTCTCTCTCTCTCTCTCTCTCTCTCTCTCTCTCTCTCTCTCTCTCTCTCTCTCTCTCTCTCACACACACACACACACACACACACACACACACACACTACCTCCGCTGATGAGTTCTGCCGGCGGTGAGAAAACCGCTCCTCAACAAGAGTTGGAGATTGTGTCTGGTGTCGTCAGGAAAACAAGTTCTTTCTTTGTGACTCTGTCTCCGAGGTGACACGAAACAGCATCCTAGTTCCCGCTGTGTCTTATTTTCTTGTCCCTAGTGTGATTTTTAGCACCTACATGTACCTCCATCGTGCTGTGTTTCATGCTTCCAGACTTATTATTGAAGTGCCGCTTCCCCTTAGGACACTTTTAGCAATCAATCATAGCGCTAGATTTGACCCTCAATTTGTGTGTGAGAACTGCTGCTGCGTAGCTCATAGTTTTATTAGCGAACCAGGTGTATGTACGCCCAGCGTTTGCTAAACTGCTTCCAATCACCTTCACCTTCTCACCGCTCTTCCCTTTATATGCGTGTCACCGGTGTAGACCCACCAGTTGCCCTATCATTGTGTATGAACGTGAAACTCGCTTGGAGTTGCAGTACATTTTCTACTCTCTGCTTGCTGTGTGACGAAGCTCTGCCTCCGTACACAGAGCTATCTGCTCGCTTACAGTCCTTGGAAAAGTATAACTTTACGTGGCCGAAGGCAACTACTGGCTTCCCCTGGCTCATCAAACGCCCTTCATTGTGTGTTTCTAGACGATGCTTGCAGATGCCTATCCAGCATCGCAGATCTTAATGCAAGTTCACGAGGGATTGATCGAGTCCAACGAGCTGAACGATCGTCAGAAATCTGCTGTTGCAGAGCAATTAGCGGTAAGACTTGGTGTAACTGTTATCCATTTACATGACTGTATTTTCAAAGTGTGCCTCTGTTTTGGTTGTCATCGCAAGAGAATATCTGGATGGCCAATAGAAATGGTTGACCAGATGTGAGTTCCATTGTTCTCCAAGAGTTATCTGTAAATCTGCTTCAAGTGACCTTGCATTGGTTCGCGTTGTGATGGAGCCGGTCAAATGAGGTCTGACTGTACTAGTGACATCTGAGTAGCTTGTGGGCTACATTTAGTGAATTTGTATGCCAACAATACGGTCAGATTTTGTTCATGCGTGTGACGTATGCCCGCATGCTATGCATTGAAAACTCGAGGCATCAGCTATGAAAACGATCCAGTCCTAGAAGATCACGGTGACCTATTTTGACATGGCACACCTTCTCTTTGTTGAAGTCTTTTTCAGTGATTTCTCGATGTACAGAAAGGGTTCGCTCCCCACACCGGAACTCGCGCTATTCCGCCGACTTGACTTGACACTTGACTGACTCACGACTGCCATCCAGAGAACACGAGAAGTCCATCGAGCCTTCGACTCGGCAAAAAAGTCGAAGGTTCGATGGACTTCTCCTGTTCTCTGGATGGCAGTCGTGAGTCAGTCAAGTGTCAAGTCAAGTCGGTGGAATAGCGCGAGCTCCGGTGTGGGGAGCGAACCTTTTCTGACAAGTGACAAATCATCGCCGAAGTCGCAATCACTACAGGTGGAATCCTGATAATTCGAACCTCGAAATGCCAGGAAAAAACTTCTAATTAGCCGGACATTCTAATTATCCAAACATGAACCCACAACACAATATGTATATCAAAATGCTCTCATGGTCACGCAGAGTTGCGCTCACACAGATTTCACGGATACTGAACTGACCGGTACAGCCTGCTCATGCAAACTGAACTGACCAGTACAGTGTACAGTGAACTTCGAATTACACTTTGCTAACTTCGAATTATCAGCACAAATCCCACACATTTTCTATGTAAGTGGAATCCGTGGAACTTCGAATTAATCGGACATGTCTGGTTCGAGGTTCGAATTATCAGAAAAATTTATGTGGGAATCGTATTGACAGAAATCGGTCCTGGAAAAACTTCTAATTAAGCGGTATGTTCGAATTAAGCCATATTCGAATTATCAGGATTCCACCTGTATTTCGTTCTCGATGTACACCAGAAAAAACATCAACTCAATACAGTCCGTAAATTTAGTTGTTTCCTTTTCACATGTCCCATTGCATGATCCGTGCAATTCATCCTGTTAACCCCTTTAGAGCCGTTTGGAAATTGCAAAATCTGCATATTTTCATTTTCTTTGGATCGTAACTTCATCTCTACTCAGTCAATCTGCACAGTCCCGTGCTTCCTGGAAAGGCCTCCGCGAGAGGAAGAGGCTGAGGTCTGACATGATTATCAGGGCACCGTACGAGTATCTCCAGCTCTAGAGATCAACGCAAATTTAATAGCAAAAAAATCCTCCAGATATTCACTAAAAGTAAAGGTCGCACGTCCGCGTTGCCACCGGCTTACAATTGTGTTGAGAAACACAGCCAGCTTGGAGAAGTTTCGCTCGTACCAGGTCATCACCATGCCCGACTATACCAGGGTGGCAGATGTAGTGCCATAAACGGCGAGAGTGAGGTGGTAAGTAGGCCCAGCTAGATTCTGCTCCGCTCGCCTCAATATGTTGCTGCGAAATGTTGCTGCGAAATCTTCGATGTGTTGCCGAGCCTGGCACTAGAAACCCGATATTTTGCTCCGGAAAACATGTATTTTGTCCACTTCTCGTACAACGTTTCATAAAATCCGCACGGTCGGTTTCTCAACACCGGTTTTCACAGACTTGTCCCTGGAATCTGCAAAATCATGTTGATCCACAGTGAATCGCAGTGATATTTCGGTGACATGATTTCGTCCTTGGCAGTGTATCATGCTGAACTGGTAAGAAACAAGGAAGTAGCAGGCATCGATTTTACCCACATTCTTGATATTTTGCTCCGATTTTGCCGGCAATTTCCGCTTTTTAAATTCTTCGATATTTTTGCCGAAAGAATTGCCGGCAGGATCTTTCTGGGCCTAGTGGTAAGTCTCACGGCCATTGCCCGATAAGGGGCGAACCTCGTTAGCTGTATCTATGTTACCCTCACTCCGAGTAGTGAGTACCCAGTTGACCGTGGGTGTCGGCGCAGTTCACTGCATGCACAGTTCACTGCATGCACAGTGATTCATGCATGCATCATTGCATTTTGTTACCACTGCACACACTCCCTGCTCCCAGCGCTGCTTGGGTCTTGAACTCGGGACGTTGACTTTTGATTCGCAGGCAAGCCACTCGGCCACAGCGCTGGTGGCTCACTAGTTGCTCCAAACGTGTGCAATTTCCCATTTATGTAATAATGAGGTTAAACATTCAACCAGGTTTGCACCAACATTTACCATTCAAGGAAGATTGTGAAGGCTGTTTGGACGCTGCATGTACTCTGACACATGCCGTGAACTCTCCAAACCCTTTGCAATGCGATTTGACAGTACAAGCACCTGCCGTGAACTCTCCAAACGCTTTGCAATGCGATTTGACAGTACAAGCACCTGCCGTGAACTCTCCAAACCCTTTGCAATGCGATTTGACAGTACAAGCACCTGCCGTGAACTCTCCAAACCCTTTGCAATGCGATTTGACAGTACAAGCACCTGCCGTGAACTCTCCAAACCTTTTGCAATGCGATTTGACAGTACAAGCACCTGCCGTGAACTCTCCAAACCCTTTGCAATGCGATTTGACAGTACAAGCACCTGCCGTGAACTCTCCAAACCCTTTGCAATGCGATTTGACAGTACAAGCACCTGCCGTGAACTCTCCAAACCCTTTGCAATGCGATTTGACAGTACAAGCACCTGCCGTGAACTCTCCAAACCCTTTGCAATGCGATTTGACAGTACAAGCACCTGCCGTGAACTCTCCAAACCCTTTGCAATGCGATTTGACAGTACAAGCACCTGCCGTGAACTCTCCCAACCCTTTGCAATGCGATTTGACAGTACAAGCACCTGCCGTGAACTCTCCAAACCTTTTGCAATGCGATTTGACAGTACAAGCACCTGCCGTGAACTCTCCAAACCCTTTGCAATGCGATTTGACAGTACAAGCACCTGCCGTGAACTCTCCAAACCCTTTGCAATGCGATTTGACAGTACAAGCACCTGCCGTGAACTCTCCAAACCCTTTGCAATGCGATTTGACAGTACAAGCACCTGCCGTGAACTCTCCAAACCCTTTGCAATGCGATTTGACAGTACAAGCACCTGCTGCTGCTGCTGCTTGTACACCAACACGGGTTATGTACTCTCTGTACTCTTGCCCTTACTGACACAGGGTGTGCGCATGTCTTATGTTCTGCACTACTTGTATGCACACAGCTCACGGACAAGCGACTTGCCGACGGCGCAGACGAATACTTGCAGCTGATGGACCTGTCCTGTGTCATCATGAATCAGATTTGCCGGCAATCCACCGGTGCAGCTTAGACTCTCAACCGTGTGTAACCACAATCGCTTGCGACCATTTTTAGACCAGAACTCGGCACCTCAACTCAATTCCATTCTCCCTGTACAAAGACAGAGTTTTTTTTTTAAATTAATCAGTGCCCGTGTGTTTATTTCATATTAATCTGTGAATTCAATGATATCAGACTTGCTGAACCAAGAAATGAAATACCTGAATCAACGCCAGAAAAATGGGTCGGACACAACAGAAATGGAACAGATCGGGGGTTGCAAGCAGGGTAGAAGACGAAGACAAGATACATGTCTACAAATAAAGTGATGTTGAAATAATGAATGATGGTAGTGATGACGATTCCTTCTTGTTGACAACTATTCAGACGTAGAACGAAACAACTTGTGTACGAAAGCGGCAAGAAGTCAATGCATGAAGCAAGCTAATGCTGCAACCTAGTGTGAGTGAAAACCCTTGTATCGGACACGGGTCGCCGTGAGAAGAACGGTTGAAATCCATGTCGTCATTGGTGTTCAGCTCCCAAACGGAGAGCCAAAGCGAGTTGCACATACACACTGCGCATTGGAGAAGTGGCAGGTTTTACCCCCGCTGTGCTGCAGTGACCAGATGAGATGAGAAAAGATCTGGACAGCAACACAAACATCACATGAAAGACAACAAGGGGTTAGAATGCCACCCATCAAGGCCAGCTACAAGAAAAGGCAATGACATATTGTGCAATGAAACTGAGAAGCGTATACAATATGTTGAACAAGACAGGAGCTGTGAAACTTCACACCGACTATACTCTGCAATACACGTGTACAATATTTTGAACAAAATGGGTTTGTGTGTTGGGGGGTGTGCCTAACTTACTCTCACATCTTAGTCACTGCTTAGACACAGCAGGGCTTAACCTCAGCAACCTCCAGATTTCAATTCCTTGCCCGAGCGCTTCGTAGTAGCCATGGTGGTTGGGTTCTGTTGGAGAAAAGAGAAGAAAAGCATGATTAAAAATTAAAAATTAATAATACGCGTCACGTTCTCTCTTGCGGCTTCGGCAAGAATGGTGTATCAGATCGTTGCCGAAGTCAGACGAGCAGAGTTGTGCGTGCTTCACAGACACACACACACCACTGGGGTAGGTTCAACAAGCGCAACCTCACACCTAGCGTGAAGTCAACCGGTGGACAGAACACGGGGTGCAAGCAGAAGTGGGGACAAAGAGGGCAATGCTCTCATCTACAGACATACACATAGTTTTGCTTGCAGTCTCGCTCACCTCGGCACATGTCGGGTGAATTCCAATGGCAGCATCGAGCTGCTCCTTGGTCAAGCCACACTTCATGGCTACACCATAACCTTGAGTGATCTCACCAGCGTTCGGGGCCAGGATGTGGAAGCCAATGACCCTCTCCTGCTAGCCAAAGCATACGACACACCGAAGATGGACAATGATTTACTGTGCACAAGCCACATTACGACCGTGCCAACCCGGATGTGCTGTGACAATAGCCGTCTAGGATGGTCTACTACATGTACATGCACTCACAACCATGCCATGTGTTTATCTATCAACCATGCCATGTGTTTATCTATCAACCATGCCATGTGTTTGTCTATCAACCATGCCATGTGTTTATCTATCAACCATGCCATGTGTTTGTCTATCAACCATGCCATGTGTTTATCTATCAACCATGCCATGTGTTTATCTATCAACCATGCCATGTGTTTGTCTATCAACCATGCCATGTGTTTGTCTATCAACCATGCCATGTGTTTGTCTATCAACCATGCCATGTGTTTATCTATCAACCATGCCATGTGTTTATCTATCAACCATGCCATGTGTTTATCTATCAACCATGCCATGTGTTTATCTATCAACCATGCCATGTGTTTATCTATCAACCATGCCATGTGTTTATCTATCAACCATGCCATGTGTTTGTCTATCAACCATGCCATGTGTTTATCTATCAACCATGCCATGTGTTTATCTATCAACCATGCCATGTGTTTGTCTATCAACCATGCCATGTGTTTATCTATCAACCATGCCATGTGTTTGTCTATCAACCATGCCATGTGTTTATCTATCAACCATGCCATGTGTTTATCTATCAACCATGCCATGTGTTTGTCTATCAACCATGCCATGTGTTTATCTATCAACCATGCCATGTGTTTATCTATCAACCATGCCATGTGTTTGTCTATCAACCATGCCATGTGTTTGTCTATCAACCATGCCATGTGTTTGTCTATCAACCATGCCATGTGTTTATCTATCAACCATGCCATGTGTTTATTTATCAACCATGCCATGTGTTTATCTATCAACCATGCCATGTGTTTATCTATCAACCATGCCATGTGTTTGTCTATCAACCATGCCATGTGTTTGTCTATCAACCATGCCATGTGTTTATATATCAACCATGCCATGTGTTTATCTATCAACCATGCCATGTGTTTGTCTATCAACCATGCCATGTGTTTATCTATCAACCATGCCATGTGTTTGTCTATCAACCATGCCATGTGTTTATCTATCAACCATGCCATGTGTTTATCTATCAACCATGCCATGTGTTTGTCTATCAACCATGCCATGTGTTTATCTATCAACCATGCCATGTGTTTGTCTATCAACCATGCCATGTGTTTATCTATCAACCATGCCATGTGTTTATCTATCAACCATGCCATGTGTTTGTCTATCAACCATGCCATGTGTTTATCTATCAACCATGCCATGTGTTTGTCTATCAACCATGCCATGTGTTTATCTATCAACCATGCCATGTGTTTATCTATCAACCATGCCATGTGTTTATCTATCAACCATGCCATGTGTTTGTCTATCAACCATGCCATGTGTTTATCTATCAACCATGCCATGTGTTTATCTATCAACCATGCCATGTGTTTATCTATCAACCATGCCATGTGTTTGTCTATCAACCGAGCCGAGTAACCATTTTTACACCAGACCGGTAGAGAAGCAGCCACCATTGGCAGGAGTGCTCACACAATCATATCCATAGTGCAGGTTATACTGTACAAAATAGAAGAGTTCTGTTTTGTATAGTAACTTGCACTATTTTAACTCGGATACTGAGCCAATAATAAAATTTAATGTAAAAAAGAGAAGAAAACACAGGAGAACGAGTTATGCAGCAGGTCGCTGAATGTCTCAGTAGCCTGACAGTTGTGTGCCCTATTATCGCACGTTCCGACTCTTTATCCTATTTGTTACAGTCGTGGATAGTTGCTGCATAACTCGTTCTCCTGTGTTTTCTTCTCTTTTAAACTTGCACTATGTGTATGAGTGTGGTTCTGAGAACCACCCTGCAAAAAAGATAGATCAGCAAGAGCAGAGGCATAGACAGCTGAACAGACTCTGTGTGGAAGCGGCGGAAGCACTGACCTCTGGTTTGAGTGTGATGACCTTGACAAAGCCAAACTCCTCGCTGCGTGGAATTACTAGCTCCAATGGGAGAACATGATCATGATAGACCTGTGCATGAACACAGAAAACATACCATTTAACGGTTCAATTGCATACGTAAAGTAGCCGGCATAATTCTAGTAACACGCGGTGCAGACGCAGGCTAATGATGTTCTCAACTTCAACATTCCATCGCCTTCATTCAAAGATGAAAACTGGTTCCAGTGACCACCCAAGGGACTAGCCTATCGGCCCAGTATCGGGGTCTTTGAACGCAGGTGGTCCGTGAAATCTACATGGTCGCACATTCTACAAATTACATGTAGGTGGCGAAGAATAGTGGTTGAACAAACCAGGTGATTGCTGAAAGCAAGATTCATATGTACACAATAATACAGCACAATCTACTTAACAGGTTGGAATACTTTATCAGGGTTGAAGCCATCCAAGAAGGCCACGCATCGCCTGTACATGTACTAAAATAGATTGAAAGCAAAGAGACACGTACCTCAACGTTGTCTTCTCCATGGCGAGCAATGGCGTCTTCCTCAGACAGTCCACAGCAGCCATACTCCAGTGGGGTAAAGACAGTTGTGGCAACATTCTCATAATCGCACTGGAAGTGGCAACAGGAAACAATAGTACAAGGAGTAGTCCTTCAATCAAAGAACAGTAAAGTATGTGCACTTCAAAGCAGAGTTTTAATTTCCGGAATAGGCCTCTGTTGCAACCGGGAAGGTGCTTGGATAGGGTCGACAAGCTCAATAGGGTCAGTGTGAAGTGTTTACAGACATTCTAAAATGTATTCACTGGCATGTTTGAACCATGACTGTTCGTAATCCATATCCACAAGCTGAAACATCGTAGAGAAGTCTGCAGTACTCACGGCAAGAGTGGATTCGCCATAGAGACGGCGGGCCAGCAGCCTGCCAGCCTGGATAGCGGTCGGGGTCAGCTCCGGCTTGCCACTCAGAGCATCACCAATGCCGTAAATGCTCCACACGTTGGTCTTCTCATTGTCGCTGAGGATGAAACCTCTGCACACGCGCACACACACACACACACACAGAACACACACATAGTTCAATAAACATTGGTGTAAAACTGAAAACTATTCGAACCTCACAGGGAGCACAATACTGGCTGGCAACCACACCATTGGGATACGAACACAAACGACCCACTAATCATTATACAGTGGATATCGGTTATAAAGTCATCGGACATAGTGATAAACCGGCTATATTGATACAAAATGAAAATATCAAAAGCAAAACCAGAAAAAGCCAGTCAAATTATCATTATAACCAATATATCGTATATAGCGATAAATCGGCTATAAGGATACAGAATCACCATTCAAAACACCTCTTTGCGCAGAAAAATTATCGTCTGTAGTGATAGCAACACACAAGTGTGAGGCATTGATGTCTCGACTTGGAGCCACATGTGTGTTGTCATAGGGTATTCTGGTCTGGTGCTTCCTGGATGATGCCTTTGGGCCAAGAAGTTCTTCACTCTATACTGGAGAAGGTGCAGTAGCATCCATCACGTATCAGTACGCTACATTAGCACAATCGAGTACCCACACGTGTATAATGTGTATGTGTGACGCGCGCAGTTGAAAATCGCCTGTAGTGATATACCGGTTATAGTGATAAAATGTGAAAAATCAGAAGGGCACGTTATAACCAATATCTACTGCACTGAAGAAAATGGCCACCAATCTGTTCAATCGAGGCTTTTATCAGGTGATTTTCCGGCTTTTTATGCGATTAGGAGTTAAAGAATAGAGAGGTTAAGTTTCACGTAAAATTCTTACGTCCGTGAACTTTTACGCCAAAAATTTAAAAAAATCACGTAAAATTTCACGTGTTTTACGTGAGTTGACTGTCCCGCACGTAAGTTCGTGACGTGGGTTTTTGGAAGTTTCGCTTGGTTATCCCGATCGAATTTGTGTGAGTTTCCGTAGGTTTATCGAGTTTGTTGGAAGATTTGATATTTGTGCGAACTAAACCCGAATCCTGCCGTGCAAAATTTCACGTCGCACGTGTAACTTAACCTCTAAAAATTACACGTAACGTGAGATTTGCACCGCATTTTGAAAAAAAGGGAAAAACGTGTAACTTAACCTCTCTAATACTTGAATATTCATTCGCAGAAAATCAGAGCACTCCAACTCGGGATCTGATAGCAAACTTTCAACCCTACTACCACCACCGCCACCACCAAATCAGTCGCTAACTCACTTGTCGTCCAGCTTCACCCCGACGGTGTCCAAGCCGATGCCGGATGTGCACGGGTCACGTCCAGTGGCAACAAGAACGGTGTCGAAAACATCGGAGTGTGCCTGACCTGCATTGGAACCACTGCCGGTGGCGTTCACTCGGATCCTCTTGGTATCACCCTCCAGCTCATTGGTGAACTCCTGCGGCACAAAGCCCCTCAGGAACTTGATGTTGTGGTAGGTCTCCATGTTCTCTCCAATTTTCGTTGCCATCTCCTGCACGGAAGAGCGACACACACACACACACACACACACACACACACACACACACACACACACACTGTACTTGTTGCTCACTGCCAAAACTGGTCACGTGAGTCCCCCCGGGAGAGGGGAGAGAGACTCAAAAGGAATCTTGGAAAGATGACTCAACTGGTTATTGAACCGCCCAACGGCCGACACCCCCTGAAATCCCCAAAACTCTGGGTGGACTTGAAAATGATCCCACTTATGCACACACACACACACACACACAGGGTGGTCAGTTCTCATATCTGTGACTATATTGAATTGCAACGAAAACCCTGAAACGTTTTAGTCTGCGTCACTAAAATCTGCCATGACAATCACTGAGTAAAGCCCGTGGGATACAAAGCAGTAAAGGGAGATAGTGCTTGCATGCAGAATGTACTCGCTCCGACTAGTGACTGTCTACTTAGCACAAAAAAACCTGACTTTTCTTCTTCTTGCGTTCATTCTATACGCGCTCGCCCAAGTTACTTCAGGGGTTGAGCAGTCAGAGCAGTCGCAGAGATGCTTCGAACAGAAGTTTTTCACGGGCGTGCATATATGTTTTCGCGGGCGTGTGCGCAAACACAGGACACCTGATTGCTCCGCTGATACCATGCGGTGTAAAGCACACACTTCGCACCAAGCTTTGTCAGAAGCGGCTGCAGGGGCTGCAGTCAATGTGCATCCAAATGATACTGGACCAAATCGTCAACGGAGTGTACTGTACTAGCGTAGCTGTTGGACTCAAAGACTAACACACTGGATACGAGTTGGCAGCTAAGATCGACTGGACTACAGGAATGCTCACCAGCAAATCCACAAGGAAAAGGCCAGTATAGACCATATACGGAATATTCGCATAATACCATACCGTAAAAGCCCCTGTATACGCCCACCCTCTGTGTACACGCCCAGTCAGGGGAAGTCAACACTTTTGTTTCAAAATAGCGCCCATGCCCATGTATACGCCCAGGTTTGCCGGCAACAGCAGTACATGTACAGGTACTGATACCCAATACTTACTGCTATCTCTATTCCCGCCCACCCTCTGTGTACACGCCCAGTCAGGGGAAGTCAACACTTTTGTTTCAAAATAGCGCCCATGCCCATGTATGCCGGCAACAGCAGTACATGTACAGGTACTGATACCCAATACTTACTGCTATCTCTATTCCAAGTATACGCCCGGTTCCAAAATAACGCCCAGGAAATCGAGGCTGCTATTCTATACGCCCGGGGCATATACACGGGCTTTTACGGTATTTGAATTAGAGGGAGTCTACCCGTACCGTAAAACCCCTCGCCAGAGCGCCCCGTCTCTCCCATACGCCCCCCCCCCCCCTGACTTCTTGTCTGGGAAGTGATAATGATTGTATCGTTGTATGACTCTGTGAAAGGTGATGCCGTACTGCACTGCAGACGCGTGCTCGAAAGGTTGGAAATGTACGCAACAGTTCACACCCTCTTGATCAGGGATCGCAAAAACAGGGGGGCTTTCACGGGTTTGTACGACTCCCTGCTCTTGACCTTCGGTCGGTGTACGAGACACATGCACTGTTTTCATAGGGTGAGTACTTGTTCATACAGCACTGAATGCGGCAAGTAGGACTTGCCCATCGACCCCTTCCCACCTGGACGTACTAGAAGGGTCGCGGAGGTAGGGGCGCCCTGGCGGGATTTCACGCATGTCCATGGAACACTGGTGTTCACACATACCTGATCAAATCCACGCAGGAGAATGGAGCGCACCATCACAGTGACATCATATCCCATGCCGGCCAGGAAGCCAGCACACTCCAGAGCCACATAGGAAGCACCGATGACGAGCGTCTTGCCCGGGGCCGTTCTCCGCAGGAAAAGATCGTCGCTGGTAATGCACAGGTCCTTGCCGGGGACGTCGGGAACACGTGGCCGACCGCCAGTGGCGATGCAGATACGAAGACCGCTGATGATGTTCTCCTCACCTCTCTTGTTGACACACTGACACAGCAGATACAACGCCAAGACATCACACAGTAAGATTTACGCTTCACTGGCAGGCAGAACTGCGACAGGACGAACGAAATATACCAACGCGCAGAGAGAGAGAGAAACACTCGCACACATCTTTGCACATCACATCACACTCACCTTCACACGATGACGGTCGAGCAAACTGCCGTACGCATTGATGTACTTGACGTTTTCCTCGCGCATTGTTGTTCTATATCCAAAGTTCAGGGAGCCGATATAGTCCCGGATGGACTGGATGCAGGTCTCCCAAGCAAATGAAGCTGTAAAATAGCACAAAGGACAGGACCACCATCTACTGGGATGCATGTACGATGACAAAGGAACACATCGGATTACAGAGAAAAAGCGGAAAAGAGAAAATCTATAGCCCCTAGTTCTATGTAGATTCAAGATATGTTGCAGTTAGATCTGATATGCTGCTATGGCCTTACGCTCAACGGTGTAGCCAAACTTCTCAGAATCCTTCATTGCCTGACCTGCATAAGCAAATGCACACAAGAAAGCACACAAGAAAGCACACATCGATGCAAACACAGACATTTTAGAAGTGATTCACGTTCGACAAGGAAATAAAATTCGACGGGTTCGCGCACCGGGCAGGTCAAGAACAAGGAGTCGTACAACTTCCTGGTCAAGAACCACCTTTCCGCTTCCGTGGGACGCCACCACCCCATGATCAGGCGGATCTGATGAGGCCTTTCAAAATAGGGAATTGCATAGACAAGTAAAACCGAGGAGAGAATGCAGTGCCAGGAACCAACAGAGGAGAACAGGGCACTGTACAGGTAACCAGTGCGTACCGATCAGAGCAGCCTGGTGCATGAGCTTCTTGGGAATGCAGCCGACGTTGACACAGGTGCCGCCGAGGCCCCAGGTGCTGCCGTGCACCGTGGGCTTGACGAAGTCCAGCATGGCGACCCGCTTCTCAAACTTTGCAGCCTCCTGCACAAGAACATAGCATGGATAGAAGGCACTCAATGGTTACCGATGGGAAAATACTGCAACATAAATGAAACTGTGCAAACATGGGGCTTGAAGTGTCACCGAGAGACCTAAATGTCAACAGTTGAGTGGACTCAAGCATTGGAGGCGACAACGCCAATCACTGCCACGGTAAACGGAAACCAAGCATATATGTGGAGGCCTTCCTGCGTGACCTATAAGTATAACTATGGATGAGCGAGCTGCCATGCGAGGTGTTGGGAAGACTACCATTAGTATTAAGAATGCATAGGCGGACAGGTGCTAAGCAGAGAAGAAAGCAAACCGACGCCAAGCCGAGACGTAAGGCAAACAGCCCAGGCCCCAGCCTGCTGCAGCTGCCCTACAAACTTGGTGGGGTCGGCAGGGCTTTTTTCTATGAACTAAATGGACAACTACGGCCTTTACCGGAAAAAAATTCTGGAACCCTACATTTTCTTGAAAATACCGCCATTCCGGCAACAGGCTCTCAGCTGCACCAAATAGATAAATAAATAACTTTGCCAATATATCGGAATAATTAAGAAACCCTACATTCACATGATAAAAGAGGAAAACAGGGTGGTCACAATTTTCTCAAGCAGGAACAACGACTCACACTACTGCGTGTGCTTAAGTCATACTACAATTGTACATGTACCAACACTATCACCATAGTTCTCCCCATCCGTTGAGTAACACCAAGATCCTCACTACACAACTCAGAGAGCTGTGCTGTCAACGCCATGCCAATAACAAGGTATGGCACAGTCAGAAGTACGGTATGGTGCACTCAGCCTTCGAAAAGGCTGAGTGCATTCAGCACAAGCCATTAGACGCTTCAAAATGGCTGCCGGCTGACTGTGGCCGAGAATTCAAAAATCAGCTTTTCCCGCGGAAAGACAAATGCATTCTTTGACTGAATGGCTGAACTGTTTTAGTGTGATCGTGGCCGTACACTGCGATGCTAAGTGTTGTTTCAGTTGATGATAGGTGGTGAACGTGTTTTTCAACATGCATTCTGCGACAGTGCAGGAACATTGACCGTCACTTCTACCTACCCGGGCGAGGGCGATTCCACCGGAGCCTCCACCAATGACAATCAGATCGTAGTCATAGTCCTTGGAGTCCATAGAATCACCAGTGGTGGGCTCTGTGTTGGTAGCCATGCTTGCCGACAGCAGCAGCAGCGGCAACCTGAAATGCACCAGAGAACGTACACATAGCAACAAGCAGCAGCACAACAAACAGAACTTGGTATGATAGCACACTCAGCTTAGTATTTACTATTTAATACTATATTAAATGTATTTATAGAAGACAAAAAGGACCAAGGAACTACAAGTTACGCTATAATGTCCACTAACACCACCAGTTACTAAACAATCAGATTATACGATAACAATGCATGACACTGACCGGCGGTACTGATGTTCTACAACTAACTGGCATATATCAAAAAAGTGTTCTTTCTAGACCAAAGAATGGTATTATATGATAAATAAATATAGAAATATTTACGATTCTTCTCCAGACGTTTCGTTGTTCTGAACAACATCGTCAGTGGATAAAGAATAAATAAAGATAGAAATATTTACGATACTAAGAATTCTTTATCCACTGACGATGTTGTTCAGAACAACGAAACGTCTGGAGAAGAATCGTAAATATTTCTATATTTATTTATCATATAATACCATTCTTTGGTCTAGAAAGAATACTTTTTGATATTACAATGAGAGTGGAAAATCAATGGCTTGTCCACCAACTCTTTATCTGGCATTTATTGATAAAGTAATTCCACCTCCACCAAACGTGCTCCCTGGCCGACCTCACACACCAGCAACGGGTGGAATTACGTTATTGATAAACAGGCCGAAAGCTGCTGCTCACCCTAAACAATGTATTGATTTGAACAAATTTATTTTCGGTTATTATATGCTCCATTTTCAGTACCCCTGGGCCATTTCCTCTAGTGCCAAACTGACGGTACGCTTTCGGTACTTGTTTGGACTGGTAATCAAACCGAGTGGATATCAAATTTTACTAGGGGTGGTAGAGTTGGAACTACAGTACATGTACCATGTTTTACTATGGCAGCATGTCACAAGGCGGCGAACACACTGTACCACTAGTGCAGGAATAAAAGTTTGTGCCAGAAAGTGTTTTAAAAAAAACGTGAACCTGCCTTTGATCCGGCTCATATGATTGTGGCTATCGCCGTATCGGGGTAAAGCGTCTCAGTATAATGATCTAGCTACCTATATAGTACAAGCCATTTTTGGAAAAGGGGGGAAACGGGATCAACAAGCTTTGAGGACGACGAACTGGCGAAATCTGCAAGACAGATCAATCAGCTCAAAAGAAAAGGAAAAAGAAAAGGAAAAGAAGGTCCAGGTTTCTTTTCTCTGGCCGGCCAAGGATATAGAATGAAAGTCTCTGGATTTGGACTTCCATACACTTTATTTTTTACACACAAGTGAACAAGTGGACATGGGAGCGCCGAAGATGCGCTTCGTTGGTTCAACAAACGTCACAGAGGATAAATGAAAGTCTCTGGATTTGGACTCAGTCAATACACTTTATTTTTTACACACAAGTGAACATGGAAGCGCCGAAGAAGGGAAGGGACCACATAATCATTGATCTCAAGTATTGAAAGCGGGGGCGAAACATACCTGCTCTACCACTGTGCAGTTAGACGCCCGTTCACCAACCCAGTGACGCCGGCTGGGTAGTGACAGATATCGGTAGACGAAACAGAAGAACCTTCAAATAAGTAAGTTCAGCCAACAACAACAAAAACAAGGCACCAACTACAATGTAATCTACTTTCTTGACTTTTCCATCATAAATTTTGAACACAGCGTAGACACAGACAATGACTATGTCATGTACTAGTACATGTGTGTGACTCGATCGATTGAGCAGCCCTTCTCTACGGTACCGTACCTCGCTGTGAAGTGAAGAGAAAAGATTGGAGAGCGGAGGTAAAGTCGGAGCTGGGAGGTAGCTGCTAAAATAATAATTCGGAGATAGTTCAACAGCTAAAAATGATTGTCAATGCGGATGAAGACTCCTTCTTTTGTCGTGCCTAATCTTGACCATGAACCTGGAGGTGTGATCACTGATGATATGCTGGTGTGGTGCCGTGAAGAAAGGCATGCACTTTGCACATACACACACATACACACGTACACGTCTGTCTCATCCACGCTCGTGCTAAAGTCATGCTCGATGCAGTGATGGTTCGACGTGGCCTGTCAGCCAGCCCACACGATCGAGCCACACGTGAACAAGCCAGTAATTGTCTTTGCATTTATGGCGAAAGCTGCAAGAAAAAGTCGACAGTCGAAGAAAGGAAGCGCATTTTGCTGACAAGTGATTGGGACCTCATGCCCTGCTAGCTGCATCATCATGACGAGTAGAGTGTTCGCTGTTCAAGTGAGGAGTCTGAGATGGGAAGTCTGAGCTGAGGACGTGCTTTGGTGAGATGTAACACTCGCACTACTTTTTAAAGTAGTGTGAAAATAATACTAAGTCTTGTTCTCAAAGTACTAGTACTCAAGATAATTATCTGTCCGAGATGATGAGTGCAGGGCCAGGGAGTCACGAAAACTAGGCCATCATCATCATGATCATAGTGAACCATGACTATGTTACGTATCATTGTATTGTACATGTCATTTGCAGCATTGGATGCAGGAGGAGCAGATAAATGGCCATGTGGAGCGAATGATCTCGAACCCGTAAGAAATTAACCATGTGAATGGAGCGAATGATCTCGCACCTGTCATACACAGTCCATGTATGCACTGGACATACAATCATGTACATTTTGTGTGTGTGTGGGTGTGGGTGTGGGTGTGTGTGTGTGTGGTCCAACCTGTCGGAAGGCTACCCTCAGGCTTGCCAAAGCATTTTGGAAGTTGGACTAGTTTCGGCTCCACAATCCAGTGTGTCGTTACTATAATAGCTTTCATGGCTGAGGTTGTTAGTACGTCTGTTGGCCCTGGGTTCCCAGTACCCAGTTGCCGAGGCTGGTTGGTAAAATAACTCCAATTTCACTTCAAGGTACCAGTGCATCTAGTGTCTGCTTTAATCAAAGCAGCATGCTGTCTATACTGGTTACCCCAGCAAGTGTAGGGTGTGCATAGGTAACTGTCTTGGCCGTCCTATTCCGATGTACTCCGTGTGGTGTAGACCAGGTGTGCATTGGGGGGGGGGGGGGGGGGTCGATTCACATGACTTCGCCAGTTGTGTCGATTAGACAGTTATCTGGCGCTTGTCTTGATCTGTTTCAATCAGAATCAGATCCGCTATCGTTGCTATAAGTATAAAGAGAAAATCTGTGGGTGCACATCCAGTGCATTTGCAGATTTGCGTGCTTCTCTTGCGACGGGCGTATACATGGTACATGGTGTGTGTGTGTCATGCATGTAGCTGTGAAAACTGAACTTTTAAGATTTCGAAGTACAATGTAAATCGGATACTGAATTTTCCCGTTTGCATAATTATATCTTTCCCAACGTATCATTTTTCAAGAGTCCACAAATCAAGGCGGAGAAACTATCAGGCTGCACTTTGAAGGATAGTGCTCCTATCACTGCAGCCAATTCATGATTGGCGAGCCATGTGTTATGGATATTATAACATGATTGTACAAAAATCGAGCAAGGCACACGGACGATGATGACGACGACGATGACAACAACACCTCTTACTGCCCATGGGCCATGGCGGGATTGATAAGCTGAACAACGTAGCATCAACATTACAAGGCAAAGTGTGGTAAGTGTGAAAACTGAAAACAACAAGAAAGCTAGTCTAAATACCAAGAGGTACGTCATACGGTTTTCCATGGATTGAAAGCTAGCCGGGAGAACTTGAACCGCAGCCTCACTATCAGTACCCAGTATTACAACAAGAAGATAGCCTCTATATTAAAGATGAAATTTCCGGACTGCATAATCGTTCAGAATCATTGCTCACGGCATCTCTAGCTCTATAGAGAATGGCACTGCCGGCAAGCCGACGGCATTGTACACCATGAGAACTGGCCAGTTGGAGAAGCCGTAGCGCACGCCCGACACCGGGTGCAGCTTGGTTTGCGCCGTGAACGGCACGCTACCACTGACGGCCACGTTCTCGCCCAGCATGACGACATCGGGCGCGTCGTGCCACGACTGGTCGGAGCGTGACTGCAGCTGGAATGACGAGCACGACGCCGGCGGTACGCCAGCCGGGCAGGTGACGTTCTTCTTGACGAACAGCTCGGTGTGGCCGACGGTGGACGGCTGGAAGTCCAGGGTCAGCTGCACATGCATCATACCGCCTGTTCCAGGCTGTAGAGTAGAACAGACATACATAGCATACCCATATTGGTTAGTAGCGTTTGCGAAGGAAGCTGAGAATGTCGTACCCATCACCAATCCTATGTGTATATGTGTAGGGCCGGCATTCACTGTCCTCTGTATCGTCTTCGTTATTTGTTGGGCTGTGGTTGAAAAAAAGAGGCTGATATTGAGTGGGACCGTTATGGCAGCACATGCACCTTCTGTATGTGCTGCATAATTACATGCACCTTCTGTATGTGCTGCATAATTACATGCACCTTCTGTATGTGCTGCATAATTACGGACCATGGACTTTGAAAGTACCACCGTGATTCATGATTGCAGGCGACATCATCGGCATTATATTTATACTACCAGAGATCAGCCGGTCGCCCAGGCAACCACATCATGTTCCAGTGTCTTGGATACGGAGTGTGGATGTTATGTTCTCTGGAGATCACCTTAATAATTAAAAGGTGATCTCCAGAAAATTATATTGAAGCTAGACTAGCCTACATAGTACATGAGGCGTACGGCTGGTGTGAAATGTCGTACATGTACTAACCTGCATGTTAGCGACATTTGCACCGGTACAGATAGGGCCTTGGTATACCTGCAGAGTAGCATAACATACGGCGGAAAGGTAGTACAGAGAGAGAGAGCCAGTGTTCAGGGAGACAGAGAGCTAGACATATACCATAGACACATGGATACATTGATACATAGAGAAAGGGGGCATGCAGACAAACAGACACTGAGACAGACAACCAGACATATAGAGGGAGAGACAGACAGACAGACAGATAGACAGACAGAGAGAGAGAGAGAGTGAGAGAGAGAGAGAGAGAGAGAGAGCAAGGCAAAAAAAAGATCAATACTCTGTGAAGGGTTTTTTTCTCCAAACGCACCACCACTGCTCTTGTCACCTGCACTGTACTGTACTGTATGTATTGAACTGTACTGACATACAGAGCAAATCCAAAGTGAAAGAGGTACTGCATGATTGCTCGATGGATCTCACTGCCGGATCATTGTCACCATGATCATTGAACTACTCACTTGAATGCTTGCAACTCTGGAAATACGAATGTCGGCCCCTATGTTCGAACGTGTGATTTTCACAGATTATTTTGCCCAATGTCAAAATCAATATGCTAGGAATGATCAAATCAAGATAAATAGATCTTCCCACACAGAAGCCAATGTTGGATAGTGTGTTTAAAAATCGTTCCAGCTTACCTCCAGTGGCATTTTGTATTGCAAGGCCAGAGCAGTCAGCGACAGGCGGAAACCGATGTCCTGCTTGTCACGCGGATGCACGCTGCCAAACGGCGAGGTCGGATCTCCATGATCCTATATCAGCGCGGTGCACACAGAGCAGCAACAACAGAACTACCATCACCAGCAACGGCGACACCACTGACCACACACCTCAATTGGACTTCATTGAGATGGCAATCATCATCGGTTACACGACGGATTCCCATTATCTTGCTAGCAGTGCAGTCACTGCAAACAAAAATAAATCCCTGTGCTTTAAAATAGACCAAGTACTCGAGATGCGTTATACATGTACTGGAGCAAACGCCTGCTTCACCAGTTGAGGTACTAGCTACCACCAGCAATTGACTCTGAGAAGAGTGTCAATGAGCTATAGGCTATAGACACAGTGTTTCACCAGTTGTTTGTGATGGCTATCAGCCACCCCATGGCTGGAAAGCATTGAACATCTAAACAGTTTCTATTTCTAAAGCAGCTTTGCAAGTACATGTCTAGGTCAATGTGAATGGACTGGATACGCTAAGTCGGTGCTGATGTTATACTATGGCTGATGCTGTTCATGCCATGCATAGCTCACCCCTGCTATGGCCATGCCAACATTCTGCAGCTTCAGTGCAGCCATTTGACTCTGCCGGAGCTCGGCAACCGCAGTGCTGTTGCTCTTGCTCTGCGCAGAAAAGAATCAGGGCAACAACCAGTGATAGCACAACCATTACACTTTGCAGCACGTATGCATGCATCTCTGAGCACAAGCAACTGTCTTTAGAAATCACCTGCCATTAGAGACCACCTGCCATTAGAGACCACCGGCCTTTTAAAGGGGAAGTTAAGGCAAAAATTAAAATTTCACCAGTTGTAGTCTTCAGGGTGCTGAGTTGAATGGTCGTGGTCCGAGGAAGCTGAGACGCTCCCTTCCTACTTGAATCCCAATCGAACTCGCGCACTTCCACCGAAACTGGGTGACTGCGCCCTACTAGATGGGGATTTGTATGCAAAATGTCACTAAAAGCGCCATTTCGTTCTTATAAAAGCACGGATGACCGCGATTGGCCCATATGTTGTAGTCTTTTGGACGCTGAGTCGACTGGTTTTGGTCCGAAAAGGCTGCGATGCAGCGTTCCTCCTTTATTCCCAATCGAACATGCTTGAACAAGCGGTCACGTGCTCCTGCGTACGCCAGTCACCTGGTCACCGTGCCTGCAGGGTACAACTTACTAGCCTGTTTGACCTTTTTTGGGTGCACTCCTGTCACTCGAGTTGAACCTTGGTGTGAAAGTTGTCGCCTGCTGGCGTGGTGACCAGGTGATTTGGGCACCCAGGAGCACGTGACCGCTTGTTCAACCATGTTCGATTGGGAATAAAGGAGGAACGCTGCATCGCAGCCTTTTCGGACCAAAACCAGTCGACTCAGCGTCCAAAAGACTACAACATATGGGCCAATCGCGGTCATCCGTGCTTTTATAAGAACGAAATGGCGCTTTTAGTGACATTTTACATACAAATCCCCATCTAGTAGGGCGCAGTCACCCAGTTTCGGTGGAAGTGCGCGAGTTCGATTGGGATTCAAGTAGGAGGGGAGCGTCTCAGCTTTCTCGGACCAAGACCATTCGACTCAGCACCCCGAAGACTACAACTGGTGAAATTTTAATTTTTGCCTTAACTTCCCCTTTAAGAAACCGATCATCCATGTTTAAAAAATACATGTGTTTCAACCTCAACAGCAGGACACTTCCAATACTCACACCAGGTGCCTTCTGCAGGTGACACATCTGAAACTGTGTGCAAAGACCATCTATCTGTCTGTGAAGACCAGTTTTCTGTACACCGGTCGGTGGTCACTGGTCACTAAAACACAGGCTTTGACTCTATGGACCCATCTAAAATTTCGTTGTCCCTGTACGTTGATACTTAATAGCAATGATTCCGTCAGATCCACTACATAGTCTACTATCTCATGATGACCATCCTGTCATGCTCCGTCCATCAATGGCAGCTACACCTGACCAATGGGTACATGTACATGTACTTGGCTTGATTGCCCGTGATTTGCTACACTCATATCGCTGCGAGTCTCAGTTCATGCTGCCTTGCAACATGATCAGTGAACTTACCGCAATCCACGGGGCCAGCTGAACAAAGCCGAAGTACATGTCCAGAAGGGCAAACTTTGTCCTCCAGTCGTCGATCATAGCCGGGAACTGGCACTGCGGTGCAGAACAATACACAGCGTGCAGTTACTACACAACTGAACAGAGATGCTTGTGTCAAATAGGTATTTTCCATGAAGTTACACTGTCCTGCCGAAAGCTCAGGAGGCCCAGACGTGCATGACTAACACTGGTGATCACGAAAGTACAATCTGAGAGCCCGGGGAAAACACATGCATCGTGTAGGACAGGGCTGTTACAGTCTAAGTTCCAACCCAGTCCAAAGTGGTCTATTTTCAATTTATAACCAACTGCTGCTAAGTTCTTGAAAGTACAATTATGTACAGTACTAGTAATTGCCACTGATGGAGTCTATCAACTACATTGTACAACATAATGTTGCTCCACACAATTGTAAATCCAGGGGCGGATCCAGGAGGGGTTCCAGGGGTCCCGCGGAACCCCCTAAATTTCGTAAACGCACTACTGGCAAACATATGCGTGTCCATGTACATGTATCAGCTATTCAGTTTTGACTGTACGGGAACCCCTGTAGAGATCTCTGGATCCGCCGCTGAAATCCTAGCGTGCGACACCACATCCTGCAGAAAACTGACTATCCCGGCGGCGGCTGTACACAACTTACTCCGTAGTATTCTCCGCCGTGCTGTGGACTCGCTCCTACGTTGCACTCACCCTGGTACTGCACGCCAAACAACCACACGGATAGAAGATACTTATGGACTCAGATGTGGAGCCAAGAATGTAATCAATGAAGAAGGAAAGGACCAAACTATCGTGCGGCATTGTTGTCCACCAATTTATTGCCAAGATCATGAATGACTTTACATACAGTGAAACCTGGTTAGGAAGAACACAGTGATAAGACAAATGTTTGCTTCAGGAGAACTAGTATTGTGTATTGGATAAATCCCTGTGTATTCACTGGGTAAAACATATGGATAAGAAGAACTCCCGTTATTGCGAACAAATATCATCGGTCCCTTGATGTTCGTCCTAAAGAGGTTTGACTGTAACTATACAAGTATAGAAAGCAATGGACTAATGCACTGGGTGCTAGCACATTGACACTCCAGGGAAATGCAACCGGAAATCTAAAATGGAAGCAACCATTACAAATAGCTGGAATTATCAAACCGTACTCTCCGCATCATGCACCACACGATAATAGTGTGTCAGAGGCTTCTTGTCCAGAATACTGACAACTGGTTTTCAAAGCACAACTGACGCCTACGTATCAAGAGACCAACGAGCACCCCGGACTAGGCAAGGGATTGGTAGCACAAAAGAGTGCCACGCCTAGCGCTTGCGTACATCCACCACAAGACAAAGCGAGACTGGTGCTATCTCATTGATGGGAAGGCGCACTAATTTCAGCCCATGCACCTCTCACAACAATAATTCCACACCAAGCCTGGGGCATGATTGCACGTACCCAGATAGCGCCAGACATCCTCATAGGCAGATATGGGTGAATCATGGCATTGTAAAGACCAGAGTTACCACCAGCTCTCTCAGCTGCAGGCCAGAAGCAAACCAACGGCAACACACGGCGACAGAGGGTAAAGAAATCGACCGTGACTAGAACACATTGGAATAACTGTTATCTGACTTGGTCGGGTGATACGTTATGCACAAACAATGGTAGCAGCGTAAGCTCACCATGCACATGTGCGATGCCTGAAATTACCCGTAACCCCACTAGGCAGGACACGGCATTCACATGCGATACAACTGGGCCACACCAGAGATTGGTAATTTTCACCTTGCTAGTAACATTCTTTTTCTGATATGATAATCCAACTGTATCATTTCATATTGTTTCAGTAAAACAAGCATTTGCTCAAAGCAAAGTTCAGTTCGAACACGACCACAAAAATGGACAAGTATCCACAGCAACCCCCGAATCTCCATTTTTCCTGACACACGCGCATGCAGACTGCTACTAACCTCCCGCCTTCTCCTTGCCATCGACGCTCTCAAATGTTTCATATTGGCTTCCTGCCGTCTGGTTACATTTTGCCAGCGCGTCCGGGCTGCTCCAGGCTTGCACACAGGTGCCTCCCCAGTTGTTACTGCAGCGCGAACAACAGCAACAGAAACACGCACCGCAGATTTATAAAATGTATAATCACTCAATCAGCGGACAAAACTGTTTCGTCCTTTGTGGACTAAATGTACAATCACACTCATATTATGATTATGATTATGGGCTTATAACAGTAATTATTATCCTCTAGTGCTTTGACGTACATGGAGGTAGATCAGGAAAATACCGTATTTCCGCAAATAAAAGACCGTCCTCGTATACAACGCCTTCCTCGAATACAAGGCCGGGGCAGGGGCGATTGAAACATACAAGACCGTCTCCGATTCGAAGACCGGGCCTACTAAATGAGTCTTACAACTTGTGTTAAAAATAGAAGACCGTGCTCAAACTGTGGGAAAAAATAGAAGACGGTGCTCAAACTGTGTAGAAGAAATGGAAGAACGGGGGTAAAACTGTGTGGCGAAAAATAGAAGACCGGGGTCAAACTGGGTTGAAAGAATAGAAGACCGTCCTCGAATACAAGACCGTCCTCGATTATAAGGCCGGGTTAGGACGAGTTTGAAAAAATAGTAGACCGGCCTACTATTTGCGGAAATACGGTATGTCAAACTCCCGAGTCAAGCACACACCCTCGGCTCCTTATGTGTAAAGAACGTCAACTGGCACAGGTAGCTCTATATCCAAGAAGCTGTTTGAGGTCCAGCGACTCGTGCATTTTATATGCACATCTACTTGCTAGTTCAGCACATGCCAGCTATACTGTTGCTGGCACATGTCCTGCTAATATCTACCATGTAGCAGGACCGCTGGAAGCAGTTTTTGACCGATCCGGTCATACCATAGCTTTCCATACTCTGCGTACGATATAGCGGGCACGCGTAACCTCCTCAGAAGTAAACAGGCGTTCGTGGCGAGCACGTTGTTCCGGACCGATTCCGGCGGGCCTGTGTAGTGATCTGATAGGCAATGGTGCGAAACTCACACAACCTCATTGGGAGTGTGTCGTCACGCTACTCAGACATTAGCAATGACATTGATGATTGTTTCAAAGTAACATTTTTACTTTGAAGTAATTGGCTTATGAAAAGCACTGGACAACTTTATATTCCATCTGCCGCGTGACCAACCTTATCAGACCAATGGGCACCTTCTTCTCCAGACGGTCGTAGAGATCTCGCCCAAAGTACCAGCACACAGCTGAGAAATAGGTCCAGTTTCCGCCGCCAATTGAAGCCCGCGAGGCAACTGTCCAGTTCTGTGTATGGAATACACACCGTGGCAATAAAATGAACCCCGGCAATGAGCATGCAAACATATGCTAGTGTATTTGTATGAGTTTGGCTCCAACAGCAAGCAAGGCTAACACAATAAAAATTGAAATATAACATTGGAACAATCAAACAGTAAATCTAGAGCTGTTGAATTCTGCCTAATTTTGGAATTATACTTGTGGTGCAATATTGTCTAGCCGGGCCCATGACTGTCCCATACCTGTTCAATGGTCGCCAGCTCAGTCAACGCAGTGGCTGATGATGTCTTCTGACCGACGGTGAACACACGGATATCCTCATACTTGTCAGCCTAGGTACACGAAGATTGAGATGGACAATTTGCATCAAGCCAGTAGCAGACACTGCTGCCACACCGCTACCATTACAATGCTCACACACCAATGGCACAACCAACCTCTTCTTTGCCAATACTTGGAGTTTTGTGTTTGAAAAAGAAGCACCCATCAGACAGGTACATGTAGTTTGAAGCACTGGCTCAGATTAAAGTATCCTTGCCATGCACGGATAACGAAGTACACAAGTTTTCTCTACGCATGCTACCAGCAGAACTAGGCCGACCTTTTCGACTTCACTGGTTGCATTGAATCCGCAGTCGACTGTGAACTGCATGTTGCTCTGTCCCCCGCACAGGTACACGTCACCGAACACAACGTTGTCCATGTGTATTTCGGAGTTGAAGTGCTTCGACTGGGCTGAGATCGTGTATGGGCCGCCTAAATATATATATACACAGAGAACAACACCCATGTGCAGTGTATGGCTGTTACTTGAAGTATAATTTGTGATAATGAGAACGAAGACAATGAGCACGATGCATGCAGTGGTTCTGCAGCCATTGTCCATTTCCAACTCGTCGCAAACAATTCACAGCGCAGCCACTTGTGCCACACACCAGACTGACAGTACAGCCGCTCAATTTTTGAGACATGATCATTGAGCAACTCAGCAGGTGCACATACTGACCTCAAATTGAATGGCACCGTTCAGAGTCGCTCCACAGCATCCACATGAACACTGTTAGTGATTGCTGGAAAGACTATAGATGTATAGCATCATACACGTACTTGTATACCAGCATACGGTGGTTGATTTAGGTCGGCTGTGGGTGAGGGCTGCATCAATGGTCATGCACTGGCTTCCATGTATATTTATTGTATTTTAGAACGCCTCCACGGCAAAATGGCCAGCACCATGCTGGCCATTTTGCCGTGAATGGTGACCTTCGCCACATGTCACCACGGTGATCCACACAAACCTTCACTGCCCACCTGTCATGGCAACCACCCATGCGACAAAGAAAAATCCACGATGAGCCACACTTGATGCATGACTGTGCTCAACAGGTCACATGCAGGACATGACCAGCTCATCACAGACAGGCTTCAAGTGCTTTGATTGGTCATAACCTAGGCAACAATCACGTGGTATTTCTGAAGAGATGCTATTGCACCCTGACAGACCAGCTAGGCTTCCAGGGAGCACGCACTGACCTTCTTCCGTAGAGGGCAGCTCTGCTTTCCACATTCCGTTCTCATCAGCCGTAAATGGTCCGACCCAGTTTGCATGGTAGACAGTCACTGTGTCCTGCGGCTGGCTCCATCCCCAGATCACAGCCTGGTGTGGCTTACGTTGCAGCACCTAGAGGAGGTGTGGGCATACAGGAGAGCAATGCAGTATGTAATGAATACAGCCACTTAATAATACTTCCTCCGGTTCAATAAAATTGTCTCAGTTCTATGTATGAGCAAATACTTGGCAAGTATACCTGTATACGAACAGGGACAATTTGAATGAACTGGATGAAGTAGTACACCGCACACTATGTCGATGTACTGTAACTGGAATGGACATGGCATGGTGCCAATACAGACCACAGCGTGTAGACTGCTGGTAACGCGATCGTCTATTGCCCACAGCAGCTCACGGTGTGTACAATGTACAGTTCTGGTCGGAGAAATTCCACCTCATGGGTAAGTAGCGCCGCACTCAAGTGCGCAGAGCGGTGTGTGTGTGTGTGTGTGTGTGGGTGTGGGTGTGTGGTTCTAGGGCTGCATAGCCCCGGGGCTATTACATTCTACTTTGGATTTCTCTGGCCAGGACAGTACATGTACACGCACAGTTGCGGCGCAGAGGGCCACTTAGTCTCAGCAGCTTGAGCACATGCGCTCTCTCTATTATGTAATCAACATCATTTTCGCGGGTCTGAAAGCGGAAAGAATTGGGCCGCATATCACATGTACTTGCAACAACCGTAGATCTATGCTTACACTATTTTGAACAAATGCAGTCTGTACCATCCCCGGCATTATCTGCAAGTGTCCATGATTAGTATTTTACCTCGATATTATTGTGTCAAATGATATGACTATAGTGTTTCAGTCACAGCCAGCATGCTATTGGATAGCAACATTGTCCTCGTGGCCGGATTTGCTCAATCCATGCACGAGACAAGGCTATCGCTAGTACAGTAGGCTACCGCTCTGCTAATGCTCTCTATGTTGTCTGCATATTATTGAGCAGGAGAAAAGCGACTTACCATGTTTGAGCCAAGAGTGTTAGATAATCGGAAGGTGTGGTTGCTTTGTCCATACGCGAGCGAGCAAGCTACGCTCAGCAAAACCACAATGACTGTTGCTAGCTTCATTTTTGGCCCAGTCGCTCAACGAACAACGTCTACTCGCTATCAAGTTGTCCAGCCCTATCGATTGAAGTCCTTGCTGTTTTGATCTCGACCTGATGAGTGCAATGCGGGAAGAAGTAAGATTTTTTCACTTTGAAGGGTGTTGATCATGTCACTTCGTGATCCTCGGGCCTCGACAGCGCCGGACCGCAGACAAGTCTGTGTTGACTGCTCCGTCGTCATTTAATTCATAAAACGAACGGTTGGCCTAAAAAAAAGAAGCTTGCGGCCGTACCCGTGTACGTGTGGGAGGACAGGCTGCCAAGCCACAACACGATAATGACTGATGGTCAGTCTACCTACCGATACTGGCACATCTCCAGGTCAGCCGGAGTGGACAATGTAAATCTACATGACTGTACAGTTATCAGAAGGATGGTCGGATACCAAACTGGCAAACAGTCATTATGATCTAGCTGACGCTAACACCATGCAAGGTTGCGGTACATCCATGTATTCATCACCTAAAATGAGGTGCCTACAGCAGTCATGGTAGTGGCGGAAGGAGAGCTCGAACTGCCAATGTACCGAGCCCCGCAACCGTACCACCAGAGAGCAGCAGTACAAGCACATAATTACCGGAAGGTTCTGGCAAGGCAGCAGTACGGAACCGGCCTCTCGGCCATAGGACTGCACTTTCATGTTGCCATGATGTACGCGGCGAGGTTACAAGATGCCCGGCGAGTCCATATCCACTGACCATCCATGACAGTATTCGATAACACACGTACAAATTCAGAGAACACAGGACAAGATGGCTGCGACAAGCTTCACCAAGTAGGACGTTGAAGTGCAAGATACCGTTCAGTACAGTGTGCGGAAGAGACAGTGAGTTGATATGTACAGGAAATCACAGGATATGTCCAAATGCCAATCTTGTAATACCAAGTACTTGAATTGAATTTTGAATTGAATCAAATTCATAATATTGATATCATTTGGGAAACAAAACACATGCTCACTAGAATGCCATTGTAAAAGGCAGCAGCGGCAAATCAGCAGCAGTGTACAGTGTCATGACTGGCCATGTGGAGTATGCGTAGCGAACACCGGACACGGGATGTGCCTGCACGGCTGTCGTACCCGGCACAACTCCTGTGACGGTGATCTTGTTGTCCAGAATAGAAACTGAATCCGCCATATGCCAGGATTTATCGCTGGCCGCCTGGAACTCGAACGTTGAGCATTCTTGGGGCGGCACTTTCTCCATGCACGTGGCATTGACAAGCTTCCACTGCAGCTGTACACTGGATGAGGTTACCGACAACGCAATGGAAACTTCAAACATGCCGGCGCCTTGTGCCTGCACAACATGCATGGACGGAGAAACACAACACAACATAATGTAACCACCGAGGAGTGAGAGTTGGTTGCATGAAAACATAGCATCAAGAGAGAAGTGAAGCCCAGTATCTCATACTGGGGGTAATTCACTCATTCACATATTTTTTATAAGTGTTTAACTTTAGGGAGAGCATCAGGTAGGGTATAAGATACCAGGAACAGCATATGGAGATGTTTTTCAGAACATTCATCACCATTCCCATTTCTCCTCCATGCTCCTTGATCATCATAAACGGTTAAACAGTTTTTAAAGGGACAATAACCTCTGAAATATATACGTAGGATTGGTAGATAGTATACCCAGCAATGCTCCGAGCCAGAATAAGAAAAAGGATTGGCTCTTCGTCAAGTGGAATCACTTTCTGTTTGGACTTTCCCTGAATATCTCTATGTTTAGTGGGTTCACACGACTGTTTCTCTCATGATTTTGCACATGACTTGCAAACACCCTTCCACCAATACTACTGTGACAGTGTTGTACAAACCTCCACAAAGTTGGCTCCAGAAGCAAGGTGATCTGCATGCTTGCATGCACTCTTCCAGTCACTCTCGAGATCGGTACATGCAATTGAAGCAATGTGACATAATCTCAACTATTGATGTCCATAAGGGTTTTTCGGACACACTGGATCAGATCAACAAGCATGATCACATTGGCGAATTGTATGCGATGATTGCAGTGCCAATTTGCTGCTTACCTTGACCGATACTGGTTCAGCACCACTGGGGAATGGTGACTGGTACTCCTGTACATCAGCAAAACAAAAGCAACCACGGAGCAATGCAGTGGATTTCAGGTAGAAAAAAACCCCAGGGATTATATGGACTGCTCACCTACACGCTAGATTAGTGGTGATTCATTGAATAATTCCCGGAGTTCAGAGTTTGAATTTGGCAGTAAAATCAGAGGATCATAATTCCCAGGTGCAGGATCCAAAGGCGACATGCACTAGCAGTTGCCTGGCATCTCACCATGGTTGTCATGCCGTAATGAAGACCCAGTGCATTCAACGCCAGGCGTGCACCGACCACCTGCTTGTCGCGAGGGTGAATGCTGCCGAATGGCGACGTCGGATCTCCATGGTCCTGCATGTACCGCAGCAGAAAGGATCACAGCGTAGCATAGCAAACCAGAGCACAGCACAGCACAGCACGGTACAGTACAGTACAGTACAGCACACCGCAGCGGAGTAGATTGACAACAGAGTATGCAAACTAATGCTAGCACAGGAGGTGCAGAAAGAGAAAGAGAGAGGGGGGGGGGGGGGTCGTTGGCAAATGATTCACGCCCTGTCCTTTGTGTAGCTTCCGGTGCGTCACACGACTTGTAGCGGTGTTTCAGGAAGTTTTACTTCAATGCCTGCCTGGACTTGTCCCTTTATGAGATGGAGAAATCTTTCCTTCAATGTACTCTGTCCATCGCGAAGAAGACCGGGGACCTGTGTGATGAAGCATGTGTGCTGCGTATAGTCGCGTATAGTCTTATGCCACTACATAGTGCCCTGGCCCAGTGCACTGCATAGTCACATCACTAATGATTGACATCAGGATCGCTGGTGTTACGGATACAGCTGTGGTTTTTTTTTTTTTTTTTTTTACTACAAAGCACTGGCCAGCAGCATAAAAGGGGAGGTAGACAAAAGTGGACAAGCGAACTTTGACAACACAGAGGAGCGTGGCATGCGTGCCGATGAGGTAGGTCAACCTCCCCCGACCTAGTGGTCTCGGGTTCAACAGTTGGTCTACGCATCAGGAAGGGGAAATGGACAGAGAAAGGGAGAATGAGCATGAGGAGCTTCCCAGGAGAGGAAGAGTGAGAGAGAGAGAGAGAGAGAGAGAGAGAGAGAGACAGAAAATGATAATAATAGAGACTACCGGTTATTCTCAGTGCTGGTGGACTTCAGTGGCCCATAGCCAATTGGTCTGGCGGAGGTGATGGTAGGCCTTGGTCTTGAATGTCGGCAATTTCTTGAGAGTTGGGCGTTCGGCGAGGATTGGGGCAGGCAGTGTGTTCCAGCTCTCCAGGACAAAGTATGGGAAGGAGCGGCGGATGAACTCTGGACTGGAGGCTGGCAGAGGAGTTGCGAGTTGGAAAGAGTGGCCACCGAGGGACTGGCGTTGCCGGCGCGTCCGGGGTGCAGCGTTAACTCTTGCTGGGGGAGGTACCATGTTGGTAAGCAGAGCTGGACCTGGTATGCATTGCAGCTTATACAGGTAGCACAGCCCGTAAACATGCCTTCGGGTTGCCAGGCTGGGGAGCAATGAGGGGCCAATAACCTTCATGGCTCGACGCTGGACCAGGTCCAGCTGATGGAGGTGACAATGTGCCGCACTTGCCCAGACGAGAGGGGCGTACTCCATTATAGGCCGTACAAATCCTTTGTACACAGTTAGGCGCCCTGCACTGTCCAGGATCCGAGATGCCTTTCGGAGCAGGCCGAGTCGCTGGTTGGCTCTAACGGCAAGGGAACGGATGTGGGCCCGGAAGGAGAGAGTACTGTCAAATAACACTCCTAGCAGCTTGAGCTGAGGGCTCTCAGGCACCTGCATGCCATCAAATGTGAGCTGTGGGACATCCAGGGATGGTCTGTGGCGGTCAAGGAGTATTGCCTGAGATTTTGATGGCTCGAACTTTATCTTCCATTGGGCACCCCAAGTCTGCAGGCGGTCAATAGATGCTTGGAGGCTATTGCTAGCAGCAGCGATGGTATCTGGGTTTCTGATTAGGGCATAGAGTGTTGTATCGTCCGCGTAGACAGCTAGACTGGAGCCTGGGGCTAAACACTGTTCTGCATCGTTTACATATAACAGGAAAAGAGTGGGACCTAGGAGGCTACCCTGGGGCACTCCAGCCTTGATCGGGAACAGTGGAGAGGACTGACCGCCAACAACTACAGTCAGTTTTCGGTCATGGAGATACGACCTTAGCCAAGCCAGGAGTTGGCCGTGGATGCCACATTGCTGTGCCTTCGCAAGGACACCTGGGTGGGAAACCTTGTCGAATGCCCCGGCAATATCAACTGCCAGGGCATGCACAAGACCGCCGCCAGCCAGGGTAGTGGCCCAGGAATGCTGGAGAGCCGTCAGTAGGTCACTTGTGCCCAGTCCACGTCGGAAGCCAAACTGGGACGAGGAGAAGAGTTGATGGGTTTCCAGGTGGTTCACAAGCTGCCGATTGATGATACCTTCCATGATCTTAGAGATGATCGTCAGGAGAGATATAGGCCGGTAGTTCTTCATCATGGATCTGGGTCCTTTCTTGTACACTGGAACGACACGGGCAATTTTCCATGATTGGGGCTGGACTCCATTGGCAAAACACAGGCAAAAGGCGAAACAATCTATCCAGCGGATGTGCTAGTTCAGCTGCACACTCCTTGAGTACTCGTCCTGGGATCTCATCTGGGCCAGTGGATTTGGATGTGTTGAGACGCTTCAGGCACTGTTGGACTTCAGAGACGCGGAAGCGGATGCGCTGCAGGCCCGGAGTGGTAGTGCAGGGTGTTGCTGGTAACTCAGCATTGTCGATGTCATTATCCCCAAGGCTACATTTTTCAGCAAAGAATCTAGCAAGGCACTCGCTCTTGGCTTTCGATGTACTGTGCTCGTGCCCGTCAGCATCAGTGAGTGTTGGCACGTCTGTAGTCCTACCCAGACCGGCGGCGCGCTTGACATTCCTCCACCAGTCCTTGTCTCTCATGGAACCACGTGTGAGACGCTCTCGGACTGTCTGCTCTTCAGCTTGTTGTGCACGATGTTGGGTTGTAATAGATTGAGTGACAGTTGTCATGAACGACTGCTTCAGGCATTCGCTGGGCCCCTGGTGACGCCAGGCCTTCCACGCTTTCTCTTTGGCACGTTGAGCCTCAGTGCATTCTGGTGTCCACCAGCTCGGATCGGACGGCCTTGTTTCCAGCATCTTGTGGGGAATAAACTGCAGCATCCCAGACACGATGTGCCTAGTAACAAGGCTGCATGCTTCCTCTGGGTCCTCCGGAAACTCAGCTGCCCAGGCAATGCGACGGTAGTGGGCACGCAGTCTGTTCCAGTCGGCTTGGCCGTATCGCCACACACGTCTCCGTGTGCTGGGCTCATTTTCAAGCGGGGCTTGAGCGAGCACAGCGTGGACAACACAATGGTCTGACCTTCCTATCGGCGGTGAGATACCGGTGGTCACAGTACCAGTGAAGTCAGAGAGCACTAAGTCCAGGGTATTGAGACCTCGGGTTGGTTCTTGGACATGCTGCATGAGGCTGTGGGCAGCGCTTAGTTCCTCCATGTACTCCCCTGCACGGGTGGTCTTAGAGCTGCCGAGCCAAGCCGTGTTGTGGACATTGAAGTCTCCGACCAGCATGGTGTGGGTGCCGTGTTTTCTGACGCTATCCAGGATGCCAACAAGGTGCTCAAGTGTTGAGATATCAGTGTCTGAGGCGGATCCTGGCCTGTATACAGCACCCAGCACTATCTTACCATGATGGGCAGACTGCACTGTGAGCCAAGTTACTTCGTGAACAGATGAGTCGTACTGATCTAGATGATGGTACGCCAATGGGCTGCGCATCCAGATTGCTATGCCACCACCATGTTCAGTCCTGTCACGCCGGAGTGGGCCGGAGTACCCTGGGATGGCTGACTCGTGAAGGGAGAATTTCTCTGCGGTGATCTTGGTTTCAGTAACAACAGCGATATCAGCTTTGGAGGATACAAGCGCGTGTTGAAACTCTCCAAATTTGGACATGATTCCACCAGCATTTGTAAGGAGGATTTTCATTGTTGCTTGCTTGCAGTATCTGCGCTGCTGCTTTTGTTGTTGCTTGCAGTATCTGCGCTGTTGCTTTTGTTGTTGCTTGCAGTATCTGCGCTGTTGCTTTTGTTGTTGCTTGCAGTATCTGCGCTGCTGCTTTTGTTGCTACCTGCGCTTTGCAGTGGATTGGGCAGGGATGGGGATGTCTCTGGCATGTCAGTTGGTGGGCAGCCAGACTGAGCTGACCCTGGTACTGTCTTGTGAGTGTCGGATGTGTGGAAGGTCCACCTCCTGCAATAAAGTGGCCTTGGCCAGAAGTTGGCAGCCAGCAGGATATGCAGGGAGCTGGCATCCACAAACGCTCTTGCAGACATGCAGCCGCTAGCATTGACATGCATGCTACAGGCGTGGAGCACTACTGGTGTGTCGGAGTTGACGGCCCTGCTACGCAAATCAACAAATTCGCGTAACCGGTCTTCAGTTGTCTCCCTGCTGAGGTTACCAACATATACGACAGCTCTCTTCGCTCTGTGGGGCTCATCTGCAATTAGTTTCCATGCATCGTCGGAGATGGGCTGCAACACCTTTGTGCTCTTGTTGCGCTTTCGTCTCCGTGGCTGCTGAAAACCGTCATCCGCGTCACTCTCGCTCACGCTGTCCACATTGTGGCCAGGGCGTGCTGCTGGGCGAGCATCATTTTCAGTACGGGGCGCATCGGATGCTGGACCTTGGTTCAGCGCGCTGCTGTAGCTGGTAGATCTGCTCGTACTCGCACTCATGCTACACTGCCTGCAGGCTGTGCGGGGGTCAGTACGGGTACGGTCAGGGTTCGTAGTACGTCCTGGCTGGCATGGCTGAGGAGCTTTCGCCGCGGCAATGGCGGATTCTTTGAGAGAAGCTACCTCCTCCTTCAGCTCAGATACTTGTCTGGATAGCTCATCGAACCTATTGTTCAGGCGATCCTCGCGATCGGCGGCCTCGGAGACAAGTGCGGCCAGACTTTTTAGCACTGCCGATACATCCGACTCGATACTAGGCAGGGAGCCCAACATTTTCGTCTCAGATTCAGTCAAGGCTGATACACGAGAGTTAGTTCTCGTGGTAGCTCCGGGCATGGCAAGTTTCCGACACTACTCTACTTCTATTTCTAATCACTGATCTAGTCTACTTCCAGTCCGGCCTGATGCCGGCTGAGCTGCAAAAAAGGGGAAAAAAGGAGAGCCCGAAAAACGCGTGGCTCACTTTTCAAAAAAGGGGAAAAAAGGTTACACCACCTTTGTTGGAAAAGAAGGATCCACGAGCCAGATTTGAACCCAGCACCCCTGTCTTTCTGGGACAGTGCCCTACCGATTAGGCTACTGGGGAACACACCCGTGGCTCTTTCTTGCTACAGTTTTTATCAATTCCACCGTTCATGGAATGTCCAGCATGCAATTTTAATCATTCCCGTAGCTATGCAGAAGACGTTACTTCAGTAACGTCTGGTGCTAGCCAGGGTCCACACAGCTTTAATTTGGTGTTTGTTTGTTTGTTTGTGTGTTTGTGTCACGCCTGGCGCTATCCCGTATCTGTCCCGTACCGTACCGTACCATCAAACACAGCTGGCCACATACAGCTGGCCGCAATATTCAAATAGGGCTTTCAAACGCAAGATCATAACGTGAAGCAACTTGGAAGAATGAGTATGAATGCGAAGTGTATGGGGGAATGCATGTGGGGCGATAGTGCGGGTTCTAATCCCAGGTAATGCCTTAAAAAATAGGAGAATTGAAAAATTTATAACATCCCTTTTCTTTTTTTGCCGTCATCAAGGCGGTAGACGGTGTTGTGTTACCCTCGACCGTACCTGTCCCGTACCTGTCCCGTACCTGTCCCGTACCTATCCCGTACCGTACCGTACATTCAAAGACGGCTGGCCACAATGCATATTCAAATAGGGCTTTCAAATACAAGATCATAACGTGAAGCAACTTGGAAGAATTAGTATGTATGCGAAGTGTATCGGGGGATGCATGCAGGGCGATAGTGCGGGTTCGAATCCCAGGTTATGTCTCAAACAAAAGTAGAAACTTATAAGAATTTATAACATGCTTTTTTTTGTCTAGGTCATCAAGGCAAAAAAGCATAGCGTAGGGCCCTGAGCTTCCAAGCTCTCTCGTAAACTGTAAATCAACAAATATTCGGCGAGTATATATTTTCGGCTATTATCGGCGAGGCAGCTCGCCCAGGATAGTCGAAAGTGGAAGGAACTAATGTGTGCTATGTGTAATGGCTGAAGTTATACAATTACACTAGATACCCTTAACAATAATAACGGATACAATTACACTAGATACTCTAACACACTACCTCGAAGTAGATACTCTAGATACTAGATACTCTAACAATTTTATCAACAATTATGATAATTACCACATCAAATGCTGCAGAGACCTATCCAGAATCGGCAATATGCTGGCCCTGGCCTGGAGATATGCAACTACAATCAGCTTCTACTTTGCAACATTAACGGATTAGTCCCCTTTGTCGATTGATGGATCAATCGGTAGATTCGGCTCTGTTTTTCTTTCCTTTCTTTCTTGTTTTGAATTGTATGTTGAACTCATTGGATTTCTTTGTATTCTGTATCTTGTTATCGTTATATTTACCTCTAGCCCTCTCGCTTAGGATGAGCTTTCTTTTTTATGGCAGCTTAAGCGAAGGCTATATACCTGCTTTATGCAGGTTGATGCCAATGCGAACAAGCAAAATAATAATAATAATAATAATTTTACAAGAAGTCGGAGGCGGATAATACTTTAATAACGAAGGTACGTGTTGGGTCGTAAGTATCCACGCAAACACACATCCAGTCAAAATAAGGCACTTGTCAAAGTATCGTGTCGTGCTGAACTTGATACTTTTTCCACCTTGTCACGAGTGTTGTTATCTCATATCTTTACGCTATAATTATAAGTTTTAGTCTTTCCAACTTGAGCCATTCCCTGTATAATCCTTGATGAGAAGGGACCGAAAACGTTCGGATACTTTGACAAGTGCCTTATTTTGACTGGATGTGTGTTTGCGTGGATACTTACGACCCAACACGTACCTTCGTTATTAAAATAATAATAATATTAAATAATAATTATCGGCCTGGGCATATTTGGCCGAAAATTTGTTGCGGCCGAAATTTTGTTTTGCAAGGTACTTCAAGTAACAGTGTATACAGGTAGCAGCAGTACAGGCCGAAAATGTAATGCGGCCGAAATGTGTTTTAGGCCTGTGAGGCCGACATTTGACGAGGCCGAAAATTTGTAGACCTACAGTAGAAGTACTAATAAGCTATTATCAATTTATCATACACTCCTCACTAGAGTCCCTCCCTTCTAACAAGTTCTTGCCATTACGTGAGGACGTATGTGCTGATATTATTATCTGTTGCCATGGGGAACGTGTCACTTACGGCTGCCGTTGCCACGCCAACCTTGGGTAGCTTGAGAGCGGCTAGCTGTGACTGACGAAGTTCTGCAATCAGTGTCATGTTGGTAGAACCCTGGAAAACGACACAACGACGACAACAATCTTAGCATCTTTTCTATGGTAATTGTACTTCTTCCAAGTACTACCTCCGACAAGCGAAACTTGGCGCGTTTTTTGGATTTTTTGTGCTGGTACCAAAAATACTTCACAAGGCTGTGAGGTACGACCTACTTGTAGCTCCATGCAACCGGGTGCAGGAAGTGAAGCAACGAGCTGGTGAGTGGCACATGGCTCAGACTTAGTCAGAGGCAAGTGTGTCTCTCGTGTACCAGCAAAACTGTGTGCGCGTCCATTCTGCAAAGGAGAATTGTCGTGCTTTCACGTTGCAATGCAAAACCAAGGAGTTCTCTCTCTCTCCTCTTCGTCACTCCGCCAGCACAGAGTCCATGCGTCCATGCCAGACAATCCTAGCGTCTTTCAACAGCCACCAGAGCGATGCGTCTCTGGTGGCTAAGGAAAATCGCCAGGAATTGCTGCAGGCAATTGTGGACAGTTGGCGAGAATACCCTGCAAAACAGTTGGAGTCCAGGCGCTTGTGGAGGTGTTGCACAGTGCTTACCACGTCAATCTGGATAGTGGCGGCGGAAACGACTACCCTAGACACCGTGGCTCGAGCACAGCACACAGGAGCGAAATCGAGAATTTCAGAGCGATTACAACAGAGGTACTTGCTGCAACTGAATCCGCTCTTTTTTTTTGTAGTCGCACTTTCGTCTCAAAACAGGGACAATTCCTCTCCAGAAGAAACTGCGATCTCTGAATCAGAGGAGAGTTGTTCAGCCTAACAGATGTCTTTAATGTCCTTGTTGAGCAATACAAAGTTGAATTTTGGTGAGTAAATCATTAGTTTTGATTGTAAAGTTTGAGTTATTTGGAGTAATTTGAAGTAAAAAAACGCGCCAAGTTTCGCTTGTCGGAGGTAGTAACAATTTTACCCTAGAAGAAAATGTATATGCTTGGGTGGACATATGCATTCTCATAGGCCTGAGAATCAGACCCTGTTCCACTAACTCACAGCGTTTCGGCACTTGGTAGGCACTGTGAAAGCCACAAGGGAGCTTCCCATGTACTTGTAGGATTGTACCCGGACTTGGAGGCTCCAGAGCATTATGTCGCAACCATACTACGCAAAGCCCCCGGTATCATTATCGAACATTCCCGATTGCAGACTGAAAATATCCACACTGTACATTTTTCATTGCCACATTTCACATCCTACTTTCCAGTGGCTGTCGTAGAACATGTTGAAGTAGTGAGCACAACTATAGTATTGCAAAAACAGTGCATGCAACATGTACCAAGACTGGATCGGGAAGTTGGCGGGAACTAGAGAAACGACACACTGTGTGGTCCTCAAAATAGTGCAGAAACTTCTGAGTAAGTACAAAGCTCATTTTTCATTTCGTAATCAAGTAGCGTGCTCCACTGCTCGAAGAGTGCTCAATACCCATATAGGGCGGAGCCTTCCACGCAAAAAAGAGAGGGGAAGCTGTGTTGCAACTCCGATGATCGTAACTACGTGAAACCCGGAGTTGTAACACGGCTTCCCTTCTCTCTGAGTATCTCTCTTGTGCCATTTTGCTATTTCTGCATGTTGCTTTGGTGACTTGCACCAAAACTACTGCAGACTAGTGTAGGTATTTCGAAGTACACAGTTTGCTTCTGCCAGTAGGTAGCCAGCTTCCGTACTGTGGTGCTCTATGAAATTCGATCAAGCAAGTCAATGCCATGCCGGGCGCTATGTAGCCCTCGACTTGCGAGCACTGGGGTGTGAAATTGCGGCCAGGGCGCAAGCCAGATTCACGTGATCGGATTTCATTGAGGAGCACTCTACAAGTACCTGACACGTGTATGCAACCGGCAGCTTTGAAAACGTGGTGGAGTCACTTACATCAAGCCATGGCGCCAGTTGGACAAATCCAAAGTACATGTCGGACTGGTTGAACTTCACTCTCCAGTCGGCAATCATGGCCGGGAACTGGCACTGCAATTTGAACCAAACACAAGCACAGTTGGCTGATCAGGTATTATTTAAAAAAACATATCCACAGGGCACTCGGCTTTCAGAGTTCACTCATACCTCGTTTATCCGGGCGGTCCGGGACCGGGCACTTCGAATTGTCCGTAACTCCGAATCTTTACTTATAAAGAAGAGGCACCTGTGACGTGTGTTTGTCTGTGTGTTACGCAGAAGCGCTGCGGAGCAGCGCTGCCCTGAGCACGCGAAGCGTGCGAACAGTGTAGCTAGCGGCCGCAGAAGCACTGAGCACGCGAAGCGTGCGAATCGTATAGCTAGCGGAAGCAGCCACAGAAGCACTGAGCACGCGAAGCGTGCGAATCGTGTAGCCACCACCACGTGCTGAGCACGCGAAGCGTGCGAACAGTGTAGCTAGCAGACACGATCAGTACGAGTAGCAGTAGCAGCCGCGCGCAGAAGCACTGAGCACGCGAAGCGTGCGAATCGTGTAGCCACCTACCCTAGGCCATAGGTAGCACTAGCAGCCGCACAAGCGCTGCGGACCACGTGAACCGTTCTCTGCAAATAGAAACATCTGCAAAAAAAGGATACAAAAGATCTGCACTGACTGCATTCTGCATCTAATCTGCAGTGAAGAGCGCATCGTGCAGCTACCTTTTCCACGGACCACGTGAACCGTTCTCTGCAAATAGAAAGATCTCCAAAAATTGATACAAAAGATCTACAGCTTCCTTTTCCACGTGAACCGTTCTCTGCAAATACAAAAAACTTGAAGACTTGACCTAGGCGACGCTTTGCACTTTTTCATGTTTTGAGCCGCTTCATCCGCCACCAGGTGATGGACAACCCTGACCAGCCTCCCGAAGGCGTAACAGACGTCCCTCCTTCTCCTTCCAACAATGAAGAACCTCCCTCACCAGGACTTCAGCGGTCTGGGAAAAGACGCCGCCGGTCCTCATCAATAACGTCGTCCGACGATGAAGAGGCCATTGCCCGCAGACGCGAACAAGCCAGGGTTCGAATGCAGAGGGCAAGGTCACAGGAAACTGAAGAACAGGCTGATCGCCGCAGACTTCTAAATCGTCGACAAACTGCTGCGACACGCTCTCAGGAGACGCATGAACGAACTCTGGAACGTAGAGACCGTGACTGCCGCCGAACTGCTGAGGCACGTTCGCATGAGACACCTGAGCAGGCAGACCATCGCCGAAGTCAAAGCCGTATGCAAGTAACTTTTTTAGTTGCCAGAGCGAGGTCACTCGAGACGCAAGGGGACACGGAGGTACGAAGAAGCCAAAATGCTCAGCGGGTGGGAGCACCCCCGGATGAAAATGCATCCGCCACAGGGCCAGATCCCCACGAACAGCCTATGGCCACTACGAGAGCAGGTGAGCGTACTGGTAATTTCACCCGTAACATACAGACCATTAAACCAGATATCTGGGGTAAACTGGGCTTCCATTACGACAGCAACTTGGACTGTCCCACTCACAGGTCCATCACATTAGGTGGCATGAACGTCCTGTGTAAGCATTGCAAGGCCAGAACGTGGAAAAATGAGCCGCCAGGTATATGTTGCTCAAGTGGAAAAATTGATCTCCCAGACTATGCAGAGCCACCTCAGCCGCTCAAAAACCTGCTTTCTGGCCTTACAACTCAGGAATCCAAGCACTTCCTCCAGAGCATTTGCAAATACAACAGTGCATTCCAAATGACATCATTTGGTGCGAATGAGCAGTACATGGACGGCTTCATGCCAACGTTCAAGGTGAAAGGGCAAATCTCTTGAGGCCACGCTTTAGCAGTTTCGTGCAGGGCATGGTGTCTCCTGCCTTGAATTTTTTTGGTGTCTCCTGCGGGTGTGCCGCAGTACTTTGCGATTTGTTGTCATGGCTGACTAATCCCAATAACTGAGAACTCTATACGTGATTCCATTCACTCACCATGCTGCGCATTACTGTTCGCATTATTGTTCGAGGATGAAGCATCCCATCATCCCATATGCTGAACACAAGTACACTCTCTATGTCCAAGCTGCCACATGTACATGTACGTACATGTCTCAACATGCCTAAGGCACAATTTCCCAATAATTGGATGAGCCTTCACTATTGTAAATCTCAGTTCTATAACTGCTGATAAACAACTACCCGGTCATGCGGTGTTACACAGCAATGTGCCGTTCATGTACTTGCTTCACCCGCATGCCACGTTCGGCCAGGCAACGCTGGCCGGGTGCTGCTAGTAACATATATTTTGACGGGGAAAAGGCCGTAGATATGGCATGTAACGTCACTATTTCCACAGAAAGTGACAAAAAACAGTAGTATTATTTCCACTGAAACTCACCCAATGGTTGCCCGGTAGTCTGAGGTGCCTGTAACTTCGGGGTCCGCATAACCAAGGTATGAGTGTTACTGGTGAACAAGCAGTGTGGCATACTATTTTCTCAGACAAGTTAAATTTACTGTGTTGATTGAATAGTACAGTTTAAGTAGAATATCTTGCTTGAAATAGCTTTCTTTACTTTGCTCAGCATCTCAAGTGAATGCAAATTGGTTCTGAATGAAGATGAATGTGCATTCCACAAGTTGTACACAGTGCGAAGGTCCTAAATCATTCCTGCCATTGAATGAACACAAAACAAATGCCAAATGAAAGCAACGTGTAGATTTCGGCAAACGCTTTCATTAACGGAACTATCGCCTTCTACAACACTGGAGATCATCCGAGTCCTGATTCCTATGATTGTGTTCTGTTAGCTTACAGCGTAATATTCACCACCCTTGCGTGCTCCAGCTCCAACATTGCTCTCGCCTTGATACTGGAGTTTACACAAACAATTCAAAAACAAAGAAATGCAGCGTCAGCAAAATATACTGGAGCAGTAGAATTTGACCTGGAATTCAATGAACTGTGACATTCCATGCAAACACCATGATGCATAGGATGGGACATTTTGAATGCCTTTCCTATAGGTATATATGTGTAGGTGTGTTTGTGTGTGTTTGAGAGAGAGAGAGAGAGCGAGAGAGAGAGAGAGAGAGAGAGAGAGAGAGAGAGAGAGAGAGAGAGAGAGAGAGAGAGAGAGAGAGAGAGAGAGAGAGCGAGAGCGAGAGAGAGAGAGAGAGAGAGAGAGAGAGAGAGAGAGAGAGAGAGAGAGAGAGAGAGAGAGAGAGAGAGAGAGAGAGAGAGAGAGAGAGAGAGAGAGAGCCATGCCTACCCAGATAGCACCAGAGATTTGCATGGGCCTGTAAGGACTGATCATTCCATTGTAGCGGATTGACAAATCACTGGCCAGAGGTCCTGGATGAGCATGGTAAACACAGAGTCAAGACACGATACACTCTTTTAATTAAAGACCTTAATTCACACCACAAAATTGAAAATTGCTGTTAGTTTCGTATCGCTTTCTGGCTTGGCTGCTTCAATTTTGAACAAATGCAAGTCAAAGGCTGTGGAGCTTGTTATTGCTAAGACGCGAAGGTTTGTGAAAGTGGAGTGGAAAGCAAGGTGATGGAAAAATTGCACTGGATGTTTAAAGAAGTGACTTTTGAAGCACCAACTGAATTTTTTATCCAACTCAGATCCGGTATATAACGATAATTATGAGTGTATGTTGTACTGGAAACAACGGAGAAGTAAAGAACATGCAGCGTGAATTTCTTTCCAAGCTCCCAACATTTCCCCATGCCCCGTATGACAAAGGCTTGTTAGAAGAAATACATGTACAGTCAACTTCGCTTATAACGACATTCGGCGGGGCATCAAGAAAGTGTCCTTATTCGCGAAGTGACGTTATACCCGAAGTCTCATTATATGAATTACAGTTGGATGGAACTTTGCTCTGGGCATGGACATTCTGTCGTTATTCGCGAATTGTCGTTATATCCGCAGTCGTTATTAGCGAAGTTGACTGTATAGATGAATAGATGACGACTACACCATAGCTTAGTGGTAGAGTATCTCTGCCGGGTCATAAGCGAAGGTTCTTGGTTCGAGTCCTGGTGGTGACAAACAAGTTTTTTTCTTCAGACTTTCCCCATTAAACTCCCTCAACCTTATGAATAAAAGAAATACATTGCCATTTGTGAACTACCCCTTACTTACCGTTCACACCCTGACTGTCACTTTGACCCAGGAAGTATTCCTCAGAAAACTGCTCAGTAACATCTGGCCAGGTCTGAACATCCTCGGCGCCCTCTGTCAGGGTCTGATTGCACTTCTCCAGAGCCTCTGCACTGCTCCACGACTGCACGGTGGTGCCTCCCCAGTTGTTGCTGCAATCGGAACATTGAGTAATTTACCTTTTTTTTAAAGAGCTGGTGCTTTAATGATCATAGCAAGAGTGCATAAAGCCCGGATGTTATCAGTGGCAAAACACTATGATCAAGAGTATGGTTACCATGCCAACAAATGTTCTATGCGAAGGTGATTGTGAACCGTGCAGAGTGTATGCCATTGCATAGTTGTTCTCGTGCAAGGCTTGCTGTACATCTCACAATAAATTGCTTTGTGGTTTACTACACATCATTGTGATCAGTTTGGCCAGTTAATCTGAGCTCTCTGGTGATGAGACCTGACAAGGTAGAAACAGCTAGCTGTCCGGAGATTGAGTACAATTATACTACACAAATGGTTTGCTCTAGAACAGGACTGTCCTATTGAGGCCGGGGTGTGGCTATACAGTCATGTACAGACAACTTTGCGTATAATGGCACTCGGCGGGGCATCAGAAAAGTGTCCTTATACCAGAAGTCTCATTATATGTATTACAGTTAGATGTGGTGTAAGCAGCTGCCGTGAGTTCCCTTCGGGAACGGACACGATAATTTACTTTTTACTTTTTTTAGATGTGACTTTGCTCTGGGCACGGAAATTCTGTCGTTATTCGCGAATTTTCATTATATCCGCAATCGTTGTTACCGAAGTGGACTGTATCTGTGTATCTCTACTTTTAAAATTGCACTTTTCTTGTAGAAATGTAGATATGGTGGGTGAGCAGAATAAGTAGACTTCATAGCGACCGGTCACATGGTGACTGTGGGAAAGAACTTACTTGCTTACATCTAGAATTTGAAGTTATTTACGCTGTGTCAGGAATACATAATGACAAGGCGGATAACCTCAAAGGAAACGGTATACCAGTATTTTCACAAACCGTCACCATACCTTATCAATCCAATAGGGATCTTGCCATCGAAGGACGTGTACAAGTCACGTCCAAAGAGCCAGCAGACAGCAGAGAAGTACTTCCACGCTCCGCCACCGCCAATGGATGCCTTAGATGCAGCCATCCAGGGCTAAAGCAACAGGCACAATATCGGGTGGTACGTCAAACCTCGTGGATGCTCATTTCAGCAGTACAACACTAGGATGTACATTGGAGGTCATCCTGAAGATGGTGGGCCTTTTTTCATCAGGCCCTGGCCGGACCACCTTTCTTTGCCACCACTCTGACTGTGTTTCACTGCCAAGCACAGTTACGGCACCCTGGGATCCCCATCTATTATATATACAGCACGTGAATGATTGGGCTATGACCAGAATCACCAAACTGATTCTTCCTGTCTCGTGTGACAATTTCACTCTAAAATGGGCTTATTCTGGAATATTTTTGAATTCAGTTCTGCTGGTCATAGAGTGCACGCAAGTGCCATACTGATGGACACACACGAGTTCTCTACTCTATTATTGAGCTGGTTCCAACATAATAATACTATGTTGAAACCAGAACCAAAGCAAAAAAATCCATTCATGAAGCACCATAGATATTCCATTTCGTGCGCCCCCACATGAACGCTTGCGCACAACTTTTCTAATGTTGGATGTAACTGTACTGTGCTGTTCACGGCCTTACCTCTGTGATGCCCAGCAGCTCCAGTTCTGGCTTCAGCGAGGGCTTCAGTGCAACAGTGAAGACGCGAATGTTGGGAAATCCATCTGCCTGCAGGCAACCAAACAAGCGTGCACGCTGCCTTTATTACCATGACAGTCGTTATTACCATGCCAGTCGTTATTACCATGCCAGTCGTTATTACCATGCCAGTCGTTATTACCATGCCAGTCGTTATTACCATGCCAGTCGTTATTACCATGCCAGTTGTTATTACCATGCCAGTCGTTATTACCATGCCAGTCGTTATTACCATGCCAGTCGTTATTACCATGCCAGTCGTTATTACCATGCCAGTCGTTATTACCATGCCAGTCGTTATTACCATGCCAGTTGTTATTACCATGCCAGTCGTTATTACCATGCCAGTCGTTATTACCATGCCAGTCGTTATTACCATGCCAGTCGTTATTACCATGCCAGTCGTTATTACCATGCCAGTTGTTATTACCATGCCAGTCGTTATTACCATGCCAGTCGTTATTACCATGCCAGTCGTTATTACCATGCCAGTCCAGACATACTACAGTAAAACCTGTCTAAGACGACGGCTCAGGGACATTCAAAACGTGGTCTCTGTTACCAGGTGGTGGTCTCCTTATCCAGGGTAATTTGAGTGGTAATATTATAACATCCCTGGGTCCTGGTTGCAATGGTCTTCTGGGACAGGTGGTCGCCTTATCTGAGTGGTCGCCTTATCTGAGTGGTCGCCTTTACAGGTTTTACTGTAGAACTAGAGTCTGAACCCTTGATGAACACGGTTCCATTGCCCCCCCCCCCCCCCCCCTTTAAATTTTATTTTTATTCCTTCAGTTCTGACCATTGGATTCGGCCACTTACTACTTCAAGTGAGAGTATCTGGACTTACAGCTGCTGCTTCTGCGGTGGCGTTGAAGGCCTGATCGAGAGTGAACTGCATGTTACTCTGTCCGCTGCAGATGTAGACGTCACCGAACAGGACATTCTCCATGGATAGCACTGTCGTGTTGGCTTTGGACGATGCAGTTACTACATGCGGACCACCTGCAGACATGAGCACAGAGGAAATTGTCCATGTGTGTGTGTGTGTGTGTGTGTGTGTGTGTGTGTGTGTGTGTGTGTGTGTGTGTGTGTGTGTATGTGTGTGTGTGTGTGTGTGTGTGTGTGTGTCAAGATGTTCAACTATTTGAAAGATTTTCTTCTGGTGGAGGACGGTTGTACGGTCTCTTGTTTCTGGCCTCCGTCCGTGCTTGTTCTCGCCGTTGTGGACGGCCTGGGGTGTCCCCAGCCGTCCAGGCCAACAGTGCCTGAGGTGGGGTATTCACCGACAGGAGACTTGGTCGGATAGTTACGATGCCGACACTCTCCTCGTCGCCACCACCTCGGAGTCCTTCGCGAGGCTTTGCAAGCCCGCGAGTGGAGCAAACTACCGCACGAAGACGACGACTTGGAACGACTCTGAGCGTTGGCTCATGGAATGTTCGCTCTGTTGTGGAGAGTGATGGACCAGTTCTAGCGGCAGCCGTGAGAGGAATCGTTTCCGATGATAAGCCAGATCCATAGCTGCTGGAGATGGGTCTCTCGAACAAGGTCCCGCTCGTCGTTCTATATTGTCGGCCCCGTAAGGGGACACGTGACCGTAATGGCAGTGTTTACCAGGACCAGGACCAGGTGTGTGTGTGTGTGTGTGTGTGTGTGTGCACGCATGCGCACGTATGGGGGGGGGGGGGGGGTAGTCACGCACGACATACATCAAAACAGGTAAATTACCATCGTATGCATACGCTCCAATACACTGTGTCATCACATGAAGTCTGCAAGTCATCTTCGCACACCTTGACTAGCTCAGGCTTTTCACACACATACTCATTTCATCAGCTTGTGCATGCTGTAAGAGTACTTAGATGTTGTTAGTTGACAGCATGTAACAAGGCGGAGACCACCGTGTTCGGAAACAGTGATCTTGCTACCGTTGAACCTCCGTGGTTGGTAGAGCCCCGCGTGTAAGATCACTGTTTCCGAACACGGTGGTCTCCGCCTTGTAACATGCTGTCAACCAACAGTATGTTTCAACAAAACAAGGTTTATCTAATAGGAGTACATACATGTACATACATGCACTTCCCAACGGATTTTTATTCCCCGGTGAACAATCCCTACCGGCCTCCATTGGTGACAGCATGGCCTTCCACATTCCGGTGCTATCTGCCGTAGCTGCAACACCCGGTGTTTTATCCACAGTCACCGTGACTGTATCCTGGGGTTTGGACCAGCCCCACACGGCAGCTTGCCGGGGTGCACGTTGTAACACCTGCAGGATTCAATCAAAGTGAGTGGTCCAACATTTCCAGTGCTAGGAGTCCATCATGTTCAATGCTTGGAGCAAAACATAATTATGGTTTACGCCATTGCCTGACACTTGGTCAGACCCAGACCGTGACATGATTTGCCGCATCCGTAGGACCGCCATCACCCTCAAGGATCAAGGCACCTGAGACAGAGCTAGGCAGCTCCAAAAGTGGGGGGGGGGGGGGGGGGGGGGTAAAATGAGAGTCATGAGAGTCGGATTATGAGACCCACCACAATGTGGTCAAAAGCCGAAAATCCCTTCTGCATCCGTCGAGCGAAATATCCGTAGCAAATGCACGTGCATTCCCATCCCGCAAAGAGTATTCAGCTGAGGTGCGCCCCTGGCTGTCTTCACAGTCGATAACATGCAGACTGACTCAATAGGGCTTGAAAGTGATACGTCACAGCATAGCAACAATTTCAAATATTCAAAAACTGGATCCACTCTTGGATCCAGTTTTTGTATGGATCCAAGCACATTTCAAGCGGTCTTACCCACAGCATGGTGATGTAGCCAGTGAAACTGACTGATTTGGCTACTGGGGGCGGGGTTACAACTGGTGGCGAAATAAAAGTCACACCTGCATGCGACATGAGTGGGTTGCTATGCACCCACATACTTAGGCAATAGCAAAGTCACACCTTAGTGGATCCAAAAATAGAAATCTGATGTCAACTTACTACTCCCTGGCCGTTTTGACGTCATCACTTTCAAGCCCTATTCACCATTCAGACCAGGGAGTAGTATTGCGATAAAATGAACCGCTGTAGCACCTACTCCACTTTTATGTCTATGTACAATGTATCTATGTCATTCGGATCTTCCCAAGTTGTACAATGTACTGTTGAGATACCGAATTCAAATAAATCAATACCATACCAAACTACTCCCTGGCCAAAAGCCTCCACATAATATGTTTACCGGTACATGTTGTCAAGAGTCCATAAACTGTTTATGCACTCTTGATGTTATGTATTGTACTACTCCCTGATTCAGACCAGGGAGTACAGACTCAGTAGTGCAATAAATAATTTATATTATTGTACTACTCCCTGATTCAGACGGAATATCTTACCACACCCGGTACACCGCAATCATGTAGTACTTCAAGTAGATCTACTTCGAAAAAGCTAGCCGGATAGCCCAACCGGGACATGTCATGCATACCCTCCAACACAGTGAGTCACTTGTTCCACACGCTTACCCACCCCCTACCCTTACCATGTTTGATCCCAGCGTGTTGGACAGCCTGAAGGAGAAGTCCTGGGCGTCGACACGCTCCAGGAGGCCAGCGGCCACTGCGAAGCCCAGCAGCAACAGCGATCGTGAAAGCAAAGCCATGATGGTGGACGGGGACTCACCAACTGCTTTCTTGGTGATAATACTACCGACAGAGAAAGGAAGACTCTCAGGTACTGAACCAAATTTCAGCAGTGTGTAACTGATCGTTGTGAGTGCTAGTGCCGTTGTGGAACAAGTCTCCCCAAACCGGCCCCCTGCTTGACTTGATCCCCATGATCCCACACTGTACTGGGCCACAGTCCTGACCACCTCTCGACCCGCGGCTATGACATCGCAGTTCGTAGAGCTACCTACGCCTACTGTAGCGCCTACTCTTCACTACTTGGTAGCTGCATGCATATGCAGAGCCCGGTGAATGAACGCTAGTCATTAGTGAGTTCGATGAAGTAACCAGTTACGTTAGTTAGTTCGTTAGTAAGCACGCAGGTCGCCGGGTCCATTTTGTTAGTTGACGGGATGAAGGGGCATGGCAAGGGCTGGGCGGCCTTGTTCTGGACAACATTTTGTCATCAATATCACGTGATACCCACATTATGCTAATGCTAATGAGTGAGCCTGGGAGCCATTGCCCATGACAGACCAGCATGGCGAGATCTATGCATGAGGGTCTGTGCATTGTGATATTCCGACAGATCCTGAAACAGTCAAACTCAGGAAATAGCACTATCATTATCACTCAGGCTGCAATATTCATAGTTATGGACATATTCATAAATGACATATCTTCAATACCCATGAGCTACATTGTATATATTATGATATAAGTATCATAATTATTATTATCATCGTTCTAGCTCATTTTTTCCCCTGTCATAGTCCTGTTTATCATGTTCAGCATAAGCGAAGTTGTGGATCATGCTTGCAGGGTTGACTCCAACGCGTACATGCAAGTAATAATAATAATAATAATGAGTAATGGGCAGGGTGCCCATTTATAACAGCTGGACAAGTAAATCATGAACAAAAAAGCAAATGTCATAAATCTGTATCATCACCATGCATCTGCATCAGGACATTGCACCGCAAGACATGTACTTAGAACATACTTCGAAGTACATGTAGAGCATATACAAGCACATCCCCGATTGGAATGATTTTTTCCCGGTTCCCCCCCCCCCCCATGTATTCCTCACTGGACACCAGTACAAACTGGTGGAGCATGAGAGAAAGATTGCTGTCTTGGAAGCCATGCAGCATCTGCCTCTTTAGCTGGGTTCGAGGATTCATTCGGCAGCTCGCCAGCGGACATGATGAAACAACTACGGTACTCGTTTCGTCAGTGGATGCTGACGAGAAGCAGGGAGTCGTGCCTAGTTGCAACGCTGACGCCGAGACCTCTGGTCGGTTGAGTTGCTCCCAGCACATCAGCACGTCGTCCCTACATCCCCTATGTTTTGTCCTTTTCCTCGTTTCTTTTGTTCTCCACCTGTATTCCAGTAGGGCTGTGTCAATAGTAAAAAAAAAAAAAAGTCGTAAAATTCAGTGGCATTAATTTTGACAACTACATCATGAGAAGAAACTAATTTACTTACATCGATCCTTGGACTATGAAGTATATGATCATGGCGTAGAACTGATCCAATAGTGCAACAATCCAACATGAAGTCAGCAACATGGGATACACACATCTGAATGTGAGGAGGGGAGGGGAGGAATATACTGGTGTGGTTCTCTGAGTATGAATGAAAGTTCTCTGAGTTAGGTACATGTAGCCAGTTCAGACAGAAAGATACTGACACAAGGCCGGGCTAGCACATACAAACGACTACAAGTACTTTGAGGAACATGCAAGCCCTGAGTTCCGGCACAGCTGCGGCTGTGCACTGCCATGTGACAAACACGTTGAAAACCGCGGTCCCGAATTAGCAACTGGATATTGAGGTGGTGCTGCTCTACAATGGCCGTTCAAGTTATCTTAGAGAGCTGCCACTGTCACTGACGAGTACAAGTGACTTCAAACTGGATTTGCGAAAAGAGGTTTTTTTTATACAAGAATCATCACAGGCCAGCCTGGACAAGATCAAAAGAAAATGGACGGTGAAAAACAACCGGCCGTCATACAATGACAAGAAAGTCTGAGAAAGAAAATAATATAACAATTCCGGTACTCTTTGAACAAACTCGACGGATATTTAAAAAACAAACAAAAACGTTGAGTGACACAATTCTGCGTATAGTCAGTAGCACGGACCATGTTGATACCTGACAAAGCAAGATGAGAGACTTCTAGCCATTTAAAAGGGAAATTGACTCAATAGTTAGTTCTAGTATGGTTGATGTATAACATGAAAAATAAATATAAAGTTGATCATGACTGTCGTTCCGTGTTGATTAGTGTGCTGTGAAAATAGAGACCGGAAAGCGCAAGAAGACCGACACTGTGATGAAGAGTTAAAAAGCAAGACAATTCCACGCTTCCCTTGCCTACCTTCTGGCGTAGAAGAGAAGATACGCGCTGGTGAGCAGGAGCCGAGAGTTTATCACTGAGCTCATGTCGTTTACGGGATACACCGCATTATCGTCGAGCTTGTACCATTCCCCTGATGGTTGCTCCTTAGCATACGCGATGTAGTGGCCAAACGATGCGTTCGTCTGGCCGATATGAGTACACACCGCACACAGGTCATAGAGCGCATGGCCATCATCGACACCAGCACCCGCACCACCGTCGTCAAACTCAATGCACCGAAGAGATAGACCGGTCAGTGGAAACGACACCGGCAGGAGGACCTTCTGCGTAGAGTTGCGCGTCTGGTCGTACGCAAAGCGGAGCAGCTGTATGCACAGCACTGGTGGAGGTCTACGGATCACCTGACGACACAGCGCAACGTCACCGCATTGGCAGTGCTCAAACTGGAATCGCTCCACCTGCTCAACACGGGAAAAGTGTTCGAGGCACGTGGCAAGTGGAATGGACTCTCCTGACTGCGACACTGGAGGTAAGGGCAGAGAGAGGATACTGCAAGGCTCACTCCGCACCAACAAGCATCGACATTGTTGACAGCGACGCTCGGCCACTACCTGAAACGAGACACAGTGAGATACGGGAGAAATGGAGAAAAGAAGCCGCTCGCACTCCACCACAACAGAGGCGAGACTATGGGTAATAGTATCATTCCCGGTAGGGACAGACAACAATTGGTTGCACTTGGCAGCTATTTGGTTGAGTGATGTTGCAGTCAGTGTAGGCAGTTGTCGCAGGAGATTCTCAGTGTCATTATTTGCACTGCCAACGGTTTGGCATATTAGTTCCACTTCCTGTTCTGCCAGGTTCTTCAGCCCGGGGGAAGACTGTGGGCAGCGCATCCCTGTCGTGTGCCATAAGCCAAAGAGCCACAGGAGGAACTCACTGGTGTCGGACTGTCGTTGACCGTATAGAGAAGCAGCAGGGCTAGCTACAACTGAGCCAGGTAAACCGGATGCCAACCGACGGAATGCTATCGTGTCGATTACACGGGGAGCACACGACTTCTCAGCTGGCTTCCTGCATTGCCGGAGCAAGGATAAACTCTCCGCAAGTAACTGCCTCTGCAAGACACAGTCCACAGCAGTGCTTCCGCCATCAGCGGCGGAAGCTGCTGCAGCCAAAGAATCAGCAAAGCCCGGGCAACGGGCCAAGCACTGCACGGCCGAGTTGAGAAAGCAAAGGTTCTGGCCAGAGTTGAGAAGCCCAGGTGGATAGGAACTGCTACTAGTGATCAGATGCTGCTGCTGCTGTGGCGGCAAGTGGAGCGTGCTAGTTTCTCTCTGATGTGTTGGACCTAATGAACTAGTACTGTAGAGCGAAGATGAAGATAAGACTTCACACGCAGGTTTCCAGTGACCCATGGCCCAGTCAAACGACTTTCTAAGTTTTGACAAGTGACCGTCATATCCACTTCCTAACTGAGTAATACCAGTGCCAGCAGGTGCTTCATGGACTGTTTCACTAGTCCCTCTGGAACTAAATCGTGACTGAGGTATTACTGCAGGACGAGCTGAGAGCGGACGCCTCTGCAGGAGTGACACATTGCCAAAATGGCTAGAGCCATTTGACTTTTTGCAGCTAGCAGCTGTTCCGCTTGGTTGATAGCTGGGCGATGTGTAAAAATCAATGTCATCATCACTTTCCGAGGTCAGGTGCCGCATGGACGGAGCTCGTCTCCTACTAGAGGCAGCAACTGGTAGCGTACTAGTGGAAGATGGCCTGCTGGTCCGATAAGCTGCCATGAATCGCAGCAATATAATGAGAACAGCCAGTATGAGCAGGATTGGAACGTGATGAATGAGGAACAGCACACACCCAATGCCTGACAGCAGCACCACCTCCATAACCCACTGCCACGTTTGCTGTTCTTCTGGTGACATGATACGCTGCTGGGCCAGTGAATGCGTTCCCATTTCGACAACAGCCACGGCTAGTATATCCATCAGTAAGCACCTTAGTACCTGCGTCCATGGTGCATCCAACCCTACAACGGCATCTATAGTCACATACGACATTGTGCCATCGACTTAGAACAACACGAAGTTACAAAACGACTCGGAAAATAATGTCTGGAGCTGTATGCTTCTGGGCTACATAGCAGGAGTCTCCAACAGGGAGGCACGCAACAAGCGTGTTACTGATTCAGTCACCTCATCTTCAGCATGAAATCAGCTACGTTTCGGAATGTCTCCAAGCACAGAAGCCAAATCTTCCAAAGCTGGCCAAAGTAATAATTATTTCTGGTTTTCACGAGCCGAAAAGGCAAGATATTAATTTTGTTCAGCTCACCAAGACTAAATCCAAATTTCTGTACGCCAATCCAGCGTAGCTAAATAAAACGGCTTGGCTCGTCTTCCTCTCTCACGGCAAGAATATAGAGAAAGAAAACGGCGTCGTTACTGCCAACTAACTTTACTTAGCTCAGGAACAGCTACCCAACACTGAAAATATTCAAATCCACCATGCATGGCCACTGCTTTCGAGAAAATTGAAAATCGTCATCTTTCAAAGATTCGAGTGCCCAATACGTCATCGCGGAGGCATGGTAACAGCTGAAATGTCGCGAAAGGGCTTGACAGCGTACTAGCGTCGCATCTTTTTGAGTGTGAGCGAGTAGCCATGGTAGCTCCACTGGATCATGGAACGCAGCTCCACTCGACTCGTCGATCATAGATGTACTCCGAACCATGTAGACCCAGGTGCTCGAAGTCCGTACACTTTTACCGTGTGTGTTTGCCGAGCTGAAACTCACACTAGCAATGATCACTTGCCAGAATCCTGCTCGTGGATGGAAGGTATCTTGTCCAAGTTTGTTCTGAGGCCAGGCTCGATTGAACCAGGCCATCTTTCGATCCGATCTGTTTCTCTGGAGTTCGCTGATTTTTCATATCAAATTTTGGTGTCGCAGAGGGTACTCTAAGTCCGTACTGATCAGAGGTGACTCGAAATACGCACATATTTCCGCTAATTGCTAACTTGCAATCCCTCGGTTACCACGAAAGCACCGAAGGGATATGTTTGGCATGTGCCTCCACCAGTTTTTCTTGCAAAAGCGTAGTTTGTTGGCGAAATGCAAGCTGTTTTTAGTCGGCTCCGAGAAGAAGCAGCTGCGCTGTGAAAACCGCGGGAAAACAGTGGTGGAGATGCCAGGAGTGTCAACCTTTCTGCAAGGATTGGTGGTTCTCTGTAAATTCTTCTCCTCTGGCCATTGTCAGCTCTAAGCTGGCTCTTGATGATTGAGTGAAGGTCCGTTTGACGCTGTGTCCGTTCGAAATCGGTCTTGGCAAAGTTGATTTTTGCATGAAATGTAACCCAATTTGTATTTCGTATGGACACTCGAAAACCCACTCGCGTGGTATGGGACTTCTGCTTATCGTAGATCCCTGAAAATTGGTACGCGAGGAGAACATACCACACTGTCCCCTCCATAAAATATTTGAGTCGAATACAATAACAGAACATGAAATTATGGGCGTACGAACTTAGGATACCATGTACGGACTTCGAGCACCTGGGTCTACCAGGGAGTCGTACCCACACCTGGTTTGGCCTTGGGACGTTGGGTATGACTCCTGCTCCGAGCCATCGGAGAAAACAGCGTCGAGAGAAGGTGACAGGACTCAGAACGACTCTGATGACAGAGAGGGGTTTTGCGAAGGATGAATTGGGCAAGAGACACCAAAGTTTCACAGAAGAGATTTCGTGCCTTTCAAGTTTTATGAGGTTGAAAAGTTGAGCCATGTTGCATCGGATGGAGAGTCGCTCGAGCTGAGGGATCCTGTAAAAACCGTGCGGTACGAACTCAAGCCTAGCTTGAGGGTGGAATCCGCAGTTGGATGGTTGGACTTTATTGCCATGACGAGTGCATGCTGCCCTCACTGAGCGGTTTACCGTGATCATTGCCCATTAGCTTGTGACCAATCGATCGACAGTGTGACCGTCCGAAACAACGTCATTGTACTCTAGCGAACACTATTCGACCGTACAGGACTACTATTTCTACTACCGGTATACCAGCCTTTGGGTACCACCAGCCACTATTTCTCCAACAGCAGGGGAAAGCCCGGGCAAACCATGGGCGCAGGAGCCAGTGTGCGTCGGAAGATGGAGGCGGAGCGGGAGCATTATGATGAGCAAGTCAAGACCGTGTCGGAGAAGCTCAGTAAACGAGAGGAAGAGCACGCAGCGGAGACGAACAAGCTTAGGACGGAGAACGCATCACTGAAGGAGGTGAGGGGTATGGTCCGGGCACACAGCATAGCACTCCTATCACCGCACACAAATCACTCAATCATTTGTTCTTTCGCATGCACTTGCAGGGCTGTAGGCTAGCACCAGGGTTTCAGGTGGGCCGGCGGGGCATGAGATACCTGACTGGAAATGAACATCACGGCAAAGAGTCTGTTTTGCACGAATTCAGCGGGTCAATCTTTTTTCGAAATAAAATCCGGCCATGGCCCAACTAGCCTGACTGGGTACTACGGCCCCGGCTTGCCCAGCCCTAGTGGCAAAAGTCTTTTCGAGTCGTTCTCATAGACTCATAGTCATACAAGTATCATTTTTTTGGTTATTTCTTTAATTAACACCTATATTGGATTTGTGTGACAGTCCATACATGTACATGTAGATGTATATGGATGGCTTGTCTACTGTTTTTGATCCTTCCACTCGTCCCTGTAAGTGGCACATTCCTTGCACAAATTGGCAATTGATACGATTATGGATTCTGGACGACCTCGCCGACCAGTCTTCCGAAGTAGAGATGTACTAGCATGGTTCACAGCGTGTGACTGATCACTCTTTTGTTTGTACCAAAAATGGATTGACCAGGCTGATGCAAATGTTCCCGTGCATGTGTTATGTTCTCAGAACATCAAGCAGCTTCGAACCGATCTCGTTGAGGAACGAGAGCTCTGGAGGCAGGAGAGGGAAAAGACCGTGTCAATGATGTTTGGTGAGTGCTCAGACCGTGCAACTGCACACTGCCGAGATTGGCCGAGCTCTTTCCTTTTCACACATGTAATGCAGGCACATAGCCCGCACGGGCGCGAGGTGCATGTGCCCACACCCCCCCCCCCCCTCCCTAACAATTTAGACCTAGGTTCAGCATGCACATAATGACCATGAATGACATGCACCAGTCATCCTACACATATGCGGCCATGCACTCCCCAGAAGAAGGGGGACCAGGTACATGTACGTCCTTGCAATAGTTTCATTGGAGTAAGAACCAACGCTATAAATATGCACTGCAGAGGTTATGCGAATGAGGTCATCGCCTGTGCCCTGGTATGGATCACAATGGAGTGACAGTCAGTGCTAGTTTGCATTGCCATTGTCAATGGAACATTTGTATGGAGTGACAAACCATTCACACAAATGGTGCTAGATATTAGTGGCTAGCCAGCACTGGCGCACCACTTCACCATTGCAGCAGCTTTACCACTTCATACAAAGGACCCCAAGTCCTGATGTAATCGCTAGTTTCCACAGACATGCCTGCCGCCGTCGTCTTAAATTGGAAACTAAAACCTTTTAAAATAGGCAAAGTTTGGGGTGTGTAAAAAAAACGCCAAAAATTCCACTCTATCTCACCGTGTAAGCTCACATGTGCCATGAATCAGTGTACAGCAACAACGGCATCAGCCGACACGACTCTCTCCCCCCGCAGCCTACATGTATGCACGACATAAGAAATGCAGTCATACATGTAGGTTACTTCTTACCCATGCGTGGAAATGGTCGCCTGCATGTGGATGTGGCTACGATTGAATTCCTGTCCACTGTGCTGCATACATGCAGGTCAACTGCCGCTGCCGCTGCTAGAAGCGGCGACTGGTCAAGCGGCGCGCAGCAAGGACACATCCACGGCTGTGTTGTTACAGAATGCACCCGTTCTCACCAAGACGTATCCCACTGCTGTCATTGCATGCTGGTGAGGCGAGTGTAGATCTTGCTCTGTTCAAGAACATAATTGCATACTTGTACGGTACATGAACAATGTTTCCGGTGCATGTTTAATTTTTATACCCAAGTTGGTCATGGAGTGTGCAGGCTGACCTTGATCCTTATCACCTAATGTTTAGGGTAGGTTGGCTGAATATTTCCAAGTTCAAATTGGAAGTAGTATGGTCAAACAGGCTTGAAGAGGTTCTCATGGTTTGTGATCACTTCACTGTTCCCTTGCATGTGCAGCAATGTCGTTGGCTTTCATCGCCTGGTCGGGAACATGTCAGCATCGGAGGCGGTAGATCTGACAGACAAGCTGCATATTCTGGTAGACCGGGCTTTCCAGGCTCCGTCGATGTTCGTGATCGAACGGTCTGCCGACTGCTGCACGGTAGTCTCGGGGATTTGCAGTGCAACAGAGCGTGACACCAATCCAGCAGAGCAGAAGCCTCAAACACCAATCGTAACATCCAGCAGCAGCGGTGGGATCGCCAATCATCGCCAGCAAACCCCTGACTTCAGCTTAAGTTCCCAGGTTCTGCCGGGGGCGATAGAGGACGACGGGGCTGATCTCTCACCTCGCCCGCGGTCAGAAGCGTGCACACCTGCTGGTGTAGGGAGTGCTCGTCGTGGCAATGCTGCACTGCATCAAGATGTGAGTATGTGGGAGTCAGTCAGCTGGGACTACGGAGACAACTGTAGTACATACTTCAAGTACCTGTTCTAGCATGAATACACTGCAATGCCTGACGAATAGCATCAAATGGGTGATGAAGAAAGTTTGATTTGGAGAGAAATGCTTTCCGAAGGGAGAAACTATAACTATGATACAGTCAGACCTCGCATAACCGCACACATCCGTTTTCCACAAAAATATCCGGATAGGCGAGGGAACCGGATAATCGAACACACATACTGTATGTATGCATGGCATATGCTGTAAATCGGTAACCACGGATTTTCTTCCGGATGGCGAGGGATCCAGATAGAAGAGGACCGGATAAGTGAGGTCTGACTGTAGCCTGTTGAACTGGGGATCTTTAAACAATTGAATAACCGTTTCTCGGAGACAAGCTTATAACGGCAAGAAAAACTGCAACCTTCAAACTCCCAGCCATAAGCATTAGCAATAGGACTCCTGGATTTCACAAACTAGATTTTGGCAGTGTTCAAGTAAACAGAATCGAAATGAAGTGCAGGGATATATGTCGCATCAATGGTGACAAATTCAGCGAAGTAACTACGTGCAAAACTTCAGGAGGAAAGAGGTGAGAGGTGTGACAAGATGGCAAAAAAATGCGGCATATCAACGCATTGACAAATTTAGTAATAGAAAGAAAAAAGGAGGAAAGAAAGATGATTGAGACGCGAGAGAAGAGGGGCAAAGAATACATAGCAATAGAACTACATGAAAGTGATACATCCGGCGAAGAAATAGCATGAGATAATAGGAGAGAGGAGGTGGGGCATGCAAGAGGGACAAGGAACATTCAGTGAAAAAGCAAACGTGCGAGTAACACTACATGGACTTTGTGCTGATCTGTTACCAATTGAAACAAATTCTGGACTATCTTCCTTCCGTGACTGTGCCCAGGGAGTTTGCACTGTACCATTGAACAGTGCTTCTCACACATTCTCATTTTCTCCCTTGTCGCAGGCTGCAGTGCAATGTGCCACGTCCATGGCAATGAGCAGTCTGCGGCTGCTGGAGTCCAGCGTCAGCGTCAACATTCCAGGCCCGAAGACGGAGGCCAATCACGGCCAGCTGCAGCTGAGGATTGCGCTGCACTCGGGCAGCATCCATGCTGGTGTGGTCGGCGTCACTCAACACAGCACTGGCCTGCCACCTGATCAGCTGCAGCATGCTACGCCGGTACCACGCCTGCACGTCTTCGGCAACACCTACAGTGAAGCTTTGAAACTTCGTGACACCTCTCTGGCACTACAAGTAAGTGAATCTTTTTTAGGGGTGAAACGGTTACCCTTTAAGGTGACAAACGGGTATCTGGCTTAACGGGCGGGTTATCGGGTACCCTTTATCCGCCATACTTTTTCCAAAAACATTGCATTTGCTTGTGATCGTAAGCGCAACATGTCTTTTACAGGCATTCTGATAGGAGAGAGATTTTCGGGCAACAGTTACTACTATAGCCTTCCGGATTTCACGCCAGGAGAATATGCGAAGTCATGCAAGTACACTACACCGCGACAAGCAGAGCGTGCACACTCACTGCACTACATGCAAACAGTGAAAATTGTCGTAGCTACAATGGTTGCTGTGATATGTAGCAGGATTGAACGAGGAAAAACACACTCAAAACTGCATGTGCACCGAACTGTACAACTGTACAAGCAAGCTTATAATAGGGAGGTTCTGCTATACGTGAAACGTAGAGAAATCACGTAGAGAGCAGGTGTCTGGGTTAGAGTCTACGGCTTCGCGTGTTTTGGCTCCAGATTTCTACGCGGAGATGGGGTTCTCTACGTTATGGCACACGCAGAGAAAATGCGTACGGATTTGCTTGGTATCGATCAACTGCATGCAGAAAACTGCCAAATATGGAAGGGAAAATTCCCAGTACACATTCCACGTGACTACTCTAGGTGAAACGTAGAGCAGAACAGCATTTCTTTGCGTTACGGGAACGCGAAGAAAGTTCGCGTGATTCTTTGCGTCGCGTTCCCAAAACGTAGAGCAGAACCTCCCTAATGCTGTACCCTACCATCCTACACGACTATCGGGTACTCGTTTGCTAACGGATCAGCAGCTAAACAAACGGGTACCCGGGTTACCCGGATCACCCCTTTCACCCCTAATCTTTTTTCAGGTATAGGAAATTAGAGGCCACATGCCACGTACTGCTCTTTTCTCTCCGAAACTCAATACTTGCAAGCCAGATATGAAAGAAAGAAAAAATCATCAGTCACACCACCGGGACTCGAACCAGGGACCTTGCTATTCGCGAGCAATGCTCTAACCAACTGAGCTACAGTATGACTCTTATGCACAGTGATGGTAAATCTATCCTTCTTCGATCAATCCACATCTGGCTTGCATCATACTGGCAACTCACACCAATCAATAGGGCCCTCAGCCATTCGCTTGATATCATGGGGAGCGCATCAAACTACAGTCAAATCTGTCGTAAGCGACCGCCCCTTGGTGCAAGAAAAAGCGGTCGCTTACGGCAGATGGTCTCTTAGGGCAGATGTATGGTAAATCCGGCATACCAGGTATATGCTTCCATGTACTCAAATCGACGAGAATAATGTGATTATCATTTTTATTGGATATTCAACGACGACCATACCCGTATAGTACGCGTATGCGACACGGCAGTAGATCGACACTGCCTGGACTTGAGAGCTAGAGCGCAGTCTCAGTACAGGCCAGGCGCCAGTCAATCGCACTTGCAAGACAGCGCATTTTCACACTTTGCAGTTGACAGCGCACTGGCAAGTACAGTTTCGCACCTTACTGAACCTGGGTACCGGGTCGCGGTCCCTTACAGCAGATTTGAATGCAGCCACCGCGTGCATGAAATCGCGGTCGCTGGTCGCGCACAGCAGATGGTCGCTCTGGACAGATCAGTTTGTATGTGAAACCGTCGGTGCACGGAAAATCGGTCGCTAATGGTAGATGGTCGCCTACAACAGAGGTCGCTAACGGCAGATTTGACTGTATGTCCACTGCGAGCAAATACAAATTGCAATTTCAAATTTGGACGTCACGGAGAATTTCAGTTTTTAGGAAATTAGAGGCCACATGCCACGTACTGCTCTTTTCTCTCCGAAACTCAATACTTGCAAGCCAGATATGAAAGAAAAAATTATCAGTCACACCAGCGTATCATCAGTCGTACTGTAGCTCAGTTGGTTAGAGCATTGCTCGCGAATAGCAAGGTCCCTGGTTCGAGTCCTGGTGGTGTGACTGATGAATTTTTTTTCTTTCATGTCTGGCTTGCAAGTATTGAGTTTCGGAGAGAAAAGAGCAGTACATGGCACGTGGCCTCTAATTTCCTAAAAACTTTGAAATTCTCCGTGAAGTCCAAATTTGAAATTGCAATTTTTTCAGATACTTAAAGGGGGCAAAAATTAAAATTTCACCAGTTGTAGTCTTCGGGGTGCCGAGTCGAATGGTCTTGGTCCGAGAAAGCTGAGACGCTCCCTTCCTACTTGAATCCCAATCGAACTCGCGCACTTCCACCGAAACTGGGTGACTGCGCCCTACTAGATGGGGATTTGTATGCAAAATGTCACTAAAAGCGCCGTTTCGTTCTTATAAAAGCACGGATGACCGCGATTGGCCCATATGTTGTAGTCTTTTGGACGCTGAGTCCACTGGTTTTGGTCCGAAAAGGCTGCGATGCAGCGTTCCTCCTTTACTCCCAATCGAACATGATTGAACAAGCGGTCACGTGCTCCGTACACCAGTCAGCTGGTCACCGTGCCTGCAGGGTACAACTTACTAGCCTGTTTGACCTTTTTTGGGTGCAGTCCTGTCACTCGAGTTGAACTCGAGTTGAACCTTGGTGTGAAAGTTGTCGCCTGCTGGCGTGGTGACCAGGTGATTTGGGCACCCAGGAGCACGTGACCACTTGTTCAACCATGTTCGATTGGGAAAAAAGGAGGAACGCTGCATCGCAGCCTTTTCGGACCAAAACCAGTCGACTCAGCGTCCAAAAGACTACAACATATGGGCCAATCGCGGTCATCCGTGCTTTTATAAGAACGAAACGGCGCTTTTAGTGACATTTTGCATACAAATCCCCATCTAGTAGGGCGCAGTCACCCAGTTTCGGTGGAAGTGCGCGAGTTCGATTGGGATTCAAGTAGGAAGGGAGCGTCTCAGCTTTCTCGGACCAAGACCATTCGACTCAGCACCCCGAAGACTACAACTGGTGAAATTTTAATTTTTGCCTTAACTTCCCCTTTAAAAAACAGTTACCAAAAAAGTCATCCATTCAGATCTGGATATCAATGGATGACACTCACTCTTGGGACAGCAAGCAGCCTCCACCATGTTGGGTTTCATCAGCGGTGTTCTGAGATTGACTGGCCGAATTGATTGCAATGAAGTCGAGTGAACAACAAAGCGATTTACTAGTATATTGTCTCAAAGCATGTACGTAAGACTGCTCGAGCTGCAAAACAGAGCAAGCATTGCACTTGGGTAGTATCGATAGCTGACATACATTGTACGAATCATGTCTAATCTTTTGCATTTGGGCACCAGCGTACGTTTGGAGATTACAATGCAAGGGTGGGGGCTGCAGGAATGTTGAACCTGATAATCTTGCGCATCACACCATCCCTTCCATTCAGACGCACTGATTTAAAACTGAGGTGTGCCACCCCTAACATCACTTCTTCGATCCATCACTCCCTTGTGATTCGGACCTTTGTGGCCTGCTTTTTTGTCTGTGGAGAAATCTACAATATAATTATGACTCACTCTTTCTGTTTGGTGTGTGTTTTCTGGATGGCTTTTGTAGATACGCGTGAGTCAGAGATTCCGTGAGCTGATCCTCGCCTCTCATTCAAAATTTGTCCTTGAGCAGTGTCCAGATTTCCAGTCATCCACCGGTGGTGCTGCAAGTAGTGCGCTTCAGCACACGTACTGGCTTGTCGGCACGGAGGACACCGATGTTGGTTTGCCACCATTGGACAGAGCTGTATCCCTTGGCAACTATGATGATCTGTGAACATGCACCATACAGTTCTGTGGCGTTCAATTTTGTTGAGTTTATAACATCAGACGCGCAGAGGTGTGTCTGATGCGATTATGTGATGCACATACATGTAAAGTTACATGTGTGTGTATGTGTGTGTGTGTGCGTGTGTGTGTGTGTGTGTGTGTGTGTGTGTGTGTATGAAACACGCTTGATTCACTCTGTTGACTCGCTACTGCTGCATCTTATTACAAAGGCATGTTTATGGTGCACGGTGCACCTGGAGTGCTGGCATAATCATCTGCTAGGTTTCCCACTGATAATGGCACAGAGCTGAGGGATGTTTCTTTTTCAATTATATTTCTTCGATCCGTTTGCGTGATCAGCATCCGATTCTGAAGACATAGGACATGTTGATCGAGACCTCATGGCCTTGCAAGGCGGTGCGCTGCAATCAGTGAGAGTGTAATATTATTCTCTGCTGACGCAAGCCTTGGCGCATTCAACTGATCTGTCATGGGATAGAGAATGGCAAGCCGGGTACAGGCAAAGAAATGAGGGACTGCATGAGACGCTGGTGACAGTGTGGCGTGTACAGGCGGAGACTTCTGTAGTTGCACCCGAACGGGTCTGCAGTGCCAGTGATAGATGGCTTCAAGGTAGTTACCTATCTCCGCTGCAAAGCGTGGCTTCCTGCTAACAGTTACCGCAAAAAAATACCAGATAACGCCACCTACATACAGCGTGGGCCATTGTTCACCCCAGTGTCTGGAGATACGTGGATTTTGTAGAAAAAAACAACAACAAAAAACTGTGTTGTCTTGGAGATGAACAGCTTAGCAACCGATAATCCATCCAAGTCTTGTTTCTCTGGCACCGGACGGGCGGACTTCATGGAGTACAGACTGTCAGTGTACAGATTACACTGACAGTGACAGCCTGAGCTGCTGAAGCGCAGCCTGCGCGGGCTGCGGCCAGTCCAGACTCCGAGTCTCAGGGCTGGGTGGAAAGTTGGAAACTGGAAAGCCAGACTCAGTCGAGTCAGTGCATACTTGGCTTGATTGTTGAGCACAGGCACACCACTACGGCACTAGAGCAACAGCCAGGTGTTGTCATCATGGTCATGCATGCAGCCGTCTCAACACATTTGATCTGGGAATGAGATGAGTTGATCTACCCGGCGTCAATCAACCACAATGCACAGTGCATTTTGCCCTTGATACAGTAGTACATGTACAATATTTGGGTAGCCGTCTTTGATTTGTCAAACAGTTTGCTCCGTATTTGAACATCAAGTGGCCAGTCCGGCTCCCCTGATATAGATACACCTTGGCTTCGAAGCAACGTTCCGGCGCAGGGTCAAGGTCAGCTCAATGAAACCACGGAACTATTATACTTGAGAAGGTCCGCGCTAAACTGGGAAGGTAGATGTGCAAGGGTGAGAAGAGCAAGAATGCATCCAAATCGTTGATTCAGAAATAGTTCGGATTGATCAATCAGTGAAAGCTTCAAGGCTACAAGTCCTGATCTTAGATAGACCTTGTTTTAGCAAAACCATGGCTTCCAGGCCTCCCTCTCGTCCGGGGAGCGCGCTGGCACGGAAATCCTCGAAAGGTCAAGCGGTCTCGCCGGGAGCAGCGGCAGCCGAAGCCAAGGCCAATGCCCGAAAAGAGATGGAGCGTAGAGCGGCTGCAGCCGTTCTAGCTGCAAAGGAGGCGTCGATCTTCTTCGAGCGCTATGAAAAGGCTGAGCTGCAGGAGGCACTGACACGTCGCTCGACGGACTGGCTGTTGAGCATTTGGGATGGCAGCTGCAAACATTCCACAGAAATGTCGGATGGTCTTGCTCCTGGCTTGCCCAAACCGGACACACAGAAAAGCCTGCAGTCCATGAGTGTGAGCAGCATGCAGGCTTTGCCCAACCCTTGCAGCGTCCTGCTGATCGAGCACTCTCCCAACTGGGAGCCACTGAAGCTGCGCGAGCTGCAGCAACTCATTCGCGAGCTCGTCGTGGGCATATACGTGTTCAACCAGCTGCCATGTGTTCAGTTCGATGCCCTACCCAATGGGTGTACCAGTGTTAGCATGCCACATGCTTACCAGGACACTCGACTAGGTCAGATCATGATCGAGGTGTCCTACCATCTGCAGTGCTTCCTGTACGGCACACACTTCTCTGGCGATAAGCGAAGCAAGTTTGTGGAGAAGTGGCAGGAGTTGGTGAACCAGCGATCGGACATAACGACTAGCGGCCACAGCTTGACGGCAAAGGAGAAGCAAAAGGTGGCGGAGGTGGCAGCCGAGTTTGAAATGGAAACACTGGCCGAAAACCCGGCATTCGTTGCCGGCTATCAAAGGCCAGTATTCAATAACCTACAGCGCTATGTTGGCCACACACATGATGTGGCTGCCGTGGAGACACAAGCCCAGCTGAGCGCCGTCAGTGGCAAGCATGTATGGAAAGAGGCAGTGAGCAGCTCTTCACTGCAGCTGCTGCTCGTGCCCAAGCCTGTCAAGGCCTATCGGACAATGATCAAGGTGGATGCGGACTGGACGGTGAACAGTTCTGTCAGATTACCCTCGGCAGGTATTAGTGCTGAGAAGCGTGCACAGTTGCAGGCTCTTTTGCAGGAGCAGCGCGGCTTCGCCATCAAGCAGCTCACGTGCCATCCCAACCTGCGCGTACAGCTGAGAATGCTGCGCTTTGCCACGTGCGTGGCCATGTGGCTGACCAGCCTGCGCAAGCAGTTCTTTGTGCCCGATGTCGACACTTTCCTGCCGGCATTGCCCAACGAGCATCTTATAACGGACCGCGAGCTACCGCCCATATTTGTCAACAAGCCAGCACCGTGTGCACCTATATCATCACGTACTCAGTACGTCACTGCCAGCGGTGGAGGTCTCGGAATCAGAAAGGCGGCGCTGACTGCAGCAGAGCTGGAAAGGCCAATAGCCGCCGCGCACGACTACGTTCACGAACTCGCCCGAGAGTGTCGTACGGAGGAGCTGTTTGAGTCTTCACCGACCCCACTCGGTGGCAAACAGTACTATGTGATGGGTGTCATGCTGGAGAAGTACTATCCAACATCACCCAAGGTGAGTAGTAAACTTTCTACTTTGAAGTACTGACCATGATGGGCTAGTGTCATCAATCACGCATACTAGCACCTGCATGGGGCTGCTTGTGGCAAGGGATTTCCCCTTTCTAGCCTCATCCTCTGCCTTCAATGAGGTGTTCTTGTGGTAGTTGTCCTTTGTGTTATGCGGCACAAAACGTAGCCTACAAATAATCTTGGTTTGTGGGTCTTGGAACACAATGCCTGTGATTGAAAGCATAGCTACCACGGGTAGGGTTCAGGGAAGTCTACCTGGCCATCGTTTCAGCTGTACTCAGCGGCCTGAGTAGCAGTACATTGTACTACACCACTGACATGATGATGCAATGGTTTCTATACAGAATGTGCATAGTCTGAATGTCCTTGGTAGTCCATTGTTCCTTATAAACTCAGTGTTCTGCCCTGTTCTACGCTTCCCCGCCAGGTACCTCGTTGGATACACGCTCTGTACAATGAAATGAACATTTTGGTGACCAGGGTCGGCATGGTAACAGAGCAGCGTGCACAAGACCAGTTTCGCCGTCACTATGGAGACAAGAAAGCTGGGAAGCTAAAGCAGATCAGCTTGGGACTGGTAGCGTCGGCACAGCGAGGACTAGCGGCTGTCTTTGAGGTACTATGGCTGACGATTTGGAACACCATTGTCTTTGCTAGGAGAATTTTTTAGCAGTTCCTCTCATTGTTCTCCTTGTCATGTTACCATGGTATTGTTAGTTTGCTGTGTTTGTTCAGTGGAAATATTTGTTGTCAAGGAATGGCTATAAGTATTTCTTTACAAACTCAAGTGGTGAGGCTGTGAAAAATTTGGAGGAAGAGATAAGGAAAATCTGGGGTGAAAGTTATGCATTGGACTCCACCTAGGTTATGCGATTGCATAATCAGTTTTGCGATGCTTCGGCCAAGCCGCGGACTGCAGCACAGCGCTGCACTTGCACTAGCGACTCACGCTGCATACTTAGCACTCACTAGGACATCCGCTGCTAAAACAATTCGCATACTGAGCTCTATACCAGACCTTGAATAGTGACATGTCCATGTATACTTCTTCAAAGTACATTATGGCGCAAAACCGACAGGGAGTGCCGAGATATTCCACGGAATGACACTGAGCTCAAGTACTGTTCGATAGCAGTAATCAACTGGCCTTCCAACCTAGAAAGTTCATAGGTACACAGGGGCGTAGGAGGGGTTTTGGAAGTGGTACGACCGAAGGTCGGCGAGGCCGAAGGCCGTGTTGGAGGGGGTCGGGGGACCTCCCCTGGAAAATTTTGTAAAAAAGACACAAAATCCTGCGTTCTGGGAACTTCTGGCACACTTCTGGCGCCGTGGGCAGTCGTGTCGAGTACAGTACTCAGTACGACTGCAGATGCCGGCAGATCTACGAGTCTAGAAAAAGGTCAAAGTCTGATGCGCATATATGCATCGATGGATCCTGATTTTTTTATTACGGTTTTGCACGTTCCGGACGGACCACACTTTTCGAAAAAAGTGGTACGGCCATGGTCGTACCAGTCGTAGCGGGTGCTACGCCCCTGGTACATGTCTGATACTGCCAATGGGGAAAGGCAAGCACCGTTGATTAGCGCTATCGAACAGTCCTCTAGCTCAGCATTATGCCTTGAAGTATCTCAGCACTCACTCCTCGTTAGTTTGGCGCTGAATTGTGCACGTTGGACTTGTTAAGGTCTGGTATACCTAGTGCAATGTGTACCTCAACCCCCAATGTTTCCTCTCAGTCTTTTTCCTCTAACTATTTCTTTGTAGATGTGTGTTGTACCCACGTAGGCTTACATTGTAGCATGTTGTTGACCCTATCTATGCATGGATATGTGTGTGTATGCATGTGTGTGCATGTGTGTCTATATGCATGTGATGTGTGTGTGTGTGTCTATGTGTGTGCATGTGTGTGCATGTGTGTGTGTGTGTGTGTGTGTGTGTGTGTGTGTGTGTGTGTGTGTGTGTGTGTGTGTGTGTGTGTGTGTGTGTGCCCATGCCCGTGTATGTGTGTGCTGCAACCCTCTACTATGCAGTCATTCTCCAAGCGGTGTGCGGAAAGCCGTGTGAAACAAGTGGATCCAGTGTCAGGTCTCAGCCTGCTGCACCATGCTGCTCTCAATGACAGGGCCAACATCATTTCCATACTGCTTCGAATGCAGTGAGTTTGAGAAGATATCCTGTTTGATTGCTTGGTCTACAAATACATTCCTGCCATGATTTCCATCCCATGTTTCCTGTTGACGATTCTTGAGCAAATCAATGACAGCGTTGGTGAAAATTTGGAAGGTGGATTTGGGAGCAATTCCTATAAAAGTTTAGAGCTCTTAGCTGCAAAAGAACCTCAAACACTCTATAGCTGATTAAGCTGCACAAATTCATTGTTTTGAAAGCATGAGTAACAACACGACGGCATTGGTCTATTTCTACTGCTAACAGTCGTGTTGTGTCCGTTCACCCTGTGACACTGCAGATGTGATATTGATCAGGTGTCCGAAGAAGAGAGTGGCAGCCAAGGAAGCACGGCATTGCACTACTCTGCTCAGTGCGGCCATCTGGACACCGTGTCGGCACTGTTGATGCACGGCGCACGGCCCCGGCTGTTCAACTCCAATGGCTTCGCTTCGATACACCTGGCTGCGATGGCCAATTCCAGTCACGTGAGTTTTCAAGCGCCAGTTTGGCCAAGTGCTGCCATGTTTAGCAAGCTTCCGGCAGAAGAGAAGGCCTCTCCATCACAGTATTGCAATACACTCATTGTACATGCCTGGCCATGCAGGGAAATGGTACCTGTGTTCATAATCTGTCTTTCGTGCACTCCGGGTAGTCATAGATGTTTTTTGGGGGATTTTACTTTACAACTCTATTGAGTCAATGCAAGAGCCTGCGAAAACGCGCGTGCATACACCACACACACACATGCACACACACACACACACACACACACACACACACACACACACACACACACACACACACACACACACACATACACACACACACACACACACACACACATACACACACACACATGCATGCACACACAAATCTGACACACTTTGTACGCTTGACCCCATTCTGGTGTACAGTGCGTGGAGCTGCTGTTCCAGCGAGACAACAACTTGCTTGAACTGACCACACAGGATGGTACAAACTCCACGCCACTGCTCTTGGCTGTGGAGAATGGATGTTTGGACACAGTGAAGCTACTGATGACGCTCGGTTCCGACGCACAGGCGACAAACTCCAGCAGACAGAACGCTGTTCATCTGGCGGCTCGCCACCGCCGCATTTGCATCATCAAGTTCTTCACGGAGGATGAGCAGTGCAGAGAGGCATTCAACACCTGGGACATTCTGTCGCAAATGCTTTCAGCAAAGCCTGATGGTGATGAGCCCAGTTGGGCCCTCTCTGTACTGGTTCCTCTAGCTGTTGTCAGCACCGGCAATCTCAAGCACATTGTTGAAGCTGGACTGATCGCCGTGCTCATTAAACTGATGAGATCGGCGCAGACCGCGGAGCAGGCCATTCGCACTGTACGGCTCATTGGCACGAACGAGGAGGTGCAGAAGGCGTTTGTGGATGGCGGAGGGATTCCCGTGCTGGTGGCACTGCTGTCCAAGGTTGCACCCGCCACTAACTGCCACGCAGCTGTCTTGATGGCTGACCTCTTAGAAACGGATAGACAACGACAGGTATGGTGCACGGCTCTTGGCATCTGCACGTGCGGTTTCTCCTTGCTTGCATATTGTCCCACCGCCTTAGGAGGAGCACCTTCACGTTGACCATTGCTGCTGAGTAGTATTCTTGTGGATGTGAATAAAGCGAGCCGGTGGCATTCTTCAGATTAAATTAATCGAGACGATATACCACACTTTGTGAACACGGCTTGTCAAGCGTTTCTGCTCATTTGGTGCTTGTGTTGTGTTTGGAAATCTATGCACATGGACTGATATGGCATAATGAACATTCTGCATTGTCTGCAGGCTGCCGTAGCACAGGCAAAGGCATTGCCAGCACTTGTGCAACTGCTTGACTCTTCGGAAGAGCACATCTTGCTGTGTGTACTGAGCGCACTGGCGCTGGCAGTGGCCGAGGAGAACTCTGCCAATCAGGCGGAGGTATGCGACTGTGGTGGATTCCCGAAGATTGTCGCCCTGCTGAGTGAGAACCATGATGCTGCCTCGCACCGGCTCTTTCGCGCTGCATCAAAGCTCATTGTCTGTCTGTGCACTGGCTGTCCCAGCAACCAGTTGGCACTGGTTGAAGCCGGCGGGACTGTGCCACTGCTAAACCTTGTCCAGTACGAGGAGCATGTTGATGTGCAGGTGAGAGATATGCAATGCGTGTATGTTATGCGTACAACGGAGGCGAAAGGCTGTGCAGCTGTAACTGCAAGTTTCACGCATTTCAGCGATCATCAGACAGCAGCTTTTGGCATTCACAGCTGCTGCCTGATGATTGCAGAAATGCGTGAAACTTTACCTCCGTTGTGTGTGGATACTGATCTGCACATTTGTGCATTGAGCACTCTGCTCTGAGCTGCCTCGACCGACCTTGTTTATACATGCAAATTCTATTATTTTTCAGATTTCACCTCTGGACAGCTGGCTATTTCGACCTGGTTAGGTCTAGTTCTATCAAAGAGCAACTGAGAGGTGTACGAAGAGATCGTATCATGATTTTGTAGAACATTTTCGAGTTGGAGTAAATGGCCCCATATGTGCATGCATGTGAAGTCATCAACCCGAGTATAGAGGCTATATGTGATAACGTCATCAGTTGAGAGCTTTGGCAAAGCCGTGGCACAGCGATGCAGTCTAAGGCTGTACTTGTATCCCATAAGCGAGACCGCCAACTGGTGCTGTATACTTGTATCCCATAAGCGAGACCGCCGACTCGTGCTGTATACTTGTATCCCATAAGCGAGACCGCCAACTCGTGCTGTATACTTGGCTCCCATAAGCGAGACCGCCAACTCGTGCTGTGTACTTGTATCCCATAAGCAAGACCGCCAACTCGTGCTGTATACTTGTATCCCATAAGCGAGACCGCCGACTCGTGCTGTATACTTGTATCCCATAAGCGAGACCGCCGACTCGTGCTGTATACTTGTATCCCATAAGCGAGACCGCCGACTCACCATGTACCAGGGAGCACCCATAACCGGCTCTGCTAGTTCACCGCCATGACATCACTTGAAAAACCTCAATAGAGGAATGGAATTTCATGTGTGATTGGATTTCATTTCGGCCCTCTTCCCACAGACATCCGCAGCATCAGCAATCCGGTCTGTTGCGCTGAACAACGACAGTACCCAGCAGGCGGTGCGCGATGCCGGTGGAGTCGAGCCTCTGAAGAGGCTGATGAAGAATCGCAACATCGAAGTCAAAGTGTTTGCGGCCACGGCAGTTTGGGCTGTTGCCGGGCGGAAGCTAATGTTCCGGCAACTAGTCGCCTCTCAGGTAACATGATAATGCAGGCATGAGATGGTAAAAAGTAAAGTTCACACATTCACGTTACAACCCGGCTATCCAATTTTGTTGAAGTACACAACCAGCTTAGGAAGTTTCGCTTGTATCAGGCCACCACCACCACCACCGGCCTGTGCACCAGGGTGGCAGATGCAATGAGATGGTATAGTGTGAAGTTCCAGCTGAGTAGTTGTTGGCCTTGAGTATCAATGGCAGGATGCCTTCTGGGGCTCACCGTACATACGTACTGCTTTAACATGTTTTCACGATCACAGCATGACCAAGGCGGAGGGCCCACTGTATGGGAAACAGCGTTCCTGACTGCAATACAGTACTGCTTGTGCGCTCACCACACTAGTATGTACTTAGTAGTTGTCACTACGTGAAAGTAAGCTCAGGACTGTAGCCCAGGGTGCACTCAAAGTGATTCCCGGTTTTCCTAGGCATTACATGCCGGAAAAGACAGAACAACGATAATTTGGACTATGACCTGAGCCTCCATTTCTATATGCGACTAATCGATACCGCAATGATTTGACCATGCAGAGATGGAGAGTGTACATACCGATGATGGTGGCTATGGCGGTGCAAAAGAAGAAGAAGAAGAAAGTGTTACATTATTGGTCAGATCATGAGAGTGTCGTGTGTTCAATCACTTTTTGTCTTTTGTTAGATTGGCATTGATCAGCTGATCACTCTCTGTGAGCTGCAAAACGAGGCACTGGAGATTGTGGGAACTGAGGCTCTGTGCTCCCTGGCGCACGGTGCAAAGGCCAATCAAGAAGCCATTGCCGCAGCAGGTCAGTGGCAAACACTCATCATGTACTGTAATAGAAGAGCTTGCTATGATTTCGTATGCAGCACTGCAAAGCACTGCAAAGCACTGCAAAGCACTGCAAAGCACTGCAAAGCACTGCAAAGCACTGCAAAGCACTGCAAAGCACTGCAAAGCACTGCAAAGCACTGCAAAGCAGCAGTAACATGTATACTAAAGCCAACGCATTTTCTCAACCGGTTGATAATACTGTATAAGTACTTTATGAATGCACCGTGCACACTATGCAGTACGGGAAAGTGAGCCTGCACCTCAGTCCTGAAAGCGATGGTTGCATACACTGATAGTTTAGGGAGTTCAGCTCGCCAGTGATAAACCCATTATGTTTTGTGATGCGCTGCATACACAAGACGAAATGTGAACACAATTGCTTACCTGCCTCAGCACCATGCATGGAATATGCGCCTGGTACGCATAATCCAATCTGTAAACTTAGTGTACAGGATATTTATCGATCTAACAGGGATAGTTTTGGGCCGTATTTGTCCACCCAAACTCTGTGAGTAGACTTCATCTGGAGGGAGGGGATTTTGGAGGCCAAGGAAAGGGTACTTTTTTTGCGGGAATGGCCAAACTGAATCTGACTGAATTCATGCAGCATGCTTTTTGGAGTATTTCTTTAGGCAAGTATTCACTTCTTTGCAACACCATGATACTGCCAGGTCACATGATACTGCCAGGTCACATGATACTGCCAGGTCACATGCATACATGGATAAGTGAATGTAGCATTAGATCATTCCTCAAAACCCCCGTCATGGGTTCCTGTGCTACTTGCAGGTGGCGTTTTGCCTGTAGTGCGATTGCTGCGGTCAATAGCCAACAGCACCGAGCCGGTTCTTCTGCGTGCAGTGGAGACCATCGGTATTCTATGCATCGGACCAGCCATGTGCCCGAACACAAGCATCCAGGAGGCAGTCTCCAAGGCAAGCGGTCTGGACGTGCTCGTGCAGATAGCCAACCGGCCGACGGCCTCCCAGCTGCTGCGGGCCAAGTCCATCTGGGCACTGGCGTGCGTTACGCTGAAGAACACACATGTAAGCATCAAGGTGCACAAGTTCCTCTCCTGCACTCCTGCGTCATCAGGAAATTTTGCAGCTGAACATATATCTTTTGTAGATCTAGTTGTGATGTATGATCCTTCCATTTGGTGTTTTCTCAAAGGGAAATGTTTTATTGTGCTATATTGGGATGGTAAGCTATAACTGAGACAATCATGTTCAAGAAAAATGGTGTGTCTGGTTGACATTGACACCCTATTTCAAGGATTCTTCAAGGGCAAAGTTTGCTTCTGATGACTATGGAGCAGCGATCCTGGTGTTCCTAGCGCACTGGTATTGTCTTGAAATAGAAATTTCATCTTCTCATCTTTTCCATTTTCTTTTCGAACTACACAGAGTTGTCGGATCCTTGCCATGTCCAGCTTTCGTCTTGATGTTCTACTGACGATGTGGCACTACGCTAGTGTTGCGCATCGCAAGAAGCTGAAGGGAGTGAGCGTGAGTCCACGCAAGAGAAAGACCGGTGCGGTGCAGGCACCGACGTCCGATGGCGTGCAGGAACAGGCGAGCGCGGAGAGGAGCGGTGACAAGATGACGGAAGACGTGCACCTGTACTGCGGCCGTGCTTTGATCACGTTTGCGTTCGGCAACACGCACATCCAGAAGAGTTTGGCCGAGCTGGGTGGCTTGAATTACAGAGACTTCAAGCCTTTCATGGACTCGGCTGATCCATCCTTGCAAGCCTACTTTGATCTTCAGGTATGTGCATGTACCTTGATTCTCCATAATTATTTGTCATCATCAGATCAGAGAGTGTACATGCAGGACTGCCGGAAGCAGTTTTTGATTGGTCTGGCCATACCATAGTTTTTCATACAGTTTGTGTATAATATGTAGTGGGTAAACAGGACCTCCTCAGCGGTAAACATGCATTGATGGCCAACTAGTAGGTCTGGTGATGAACTGACCAACCGGACGGCGGTTCCGACGGGCCTGACATGCAAAGGAAATCGTTCGTAACACAAGTTAGAGATGGAACTATGCCGCTGTAGAGGTTGTTACTGGGAGTTTTATGGCTATCCACTAATCCTCTGCCAACAATTTAGCAGCATAGCGTGTGAAACAGTTTGTAAATACATCTGGATGGCAGGCGATCCGAATCTATTTGGGCCATCCTATACTAGAATCACTGCAGATGCCAGAACTTGCCGCTATAGTCCTCACTCAACAGGCCTGGCGGAACCGGTCCGGTTGGTCAGGTCAATACGGACTAACTTTGTAGCTACCAACTCCTGTTTACTGCTCAGAAGGGCATATCATGGTCCCCGCCATATTATACACAATGTATGAAAGACTATGATGCAACGGGAAAACTGCTTGTCTCGATCTGCTCCTTCAGGTGGTGGTGGTATCTCCGATACTGCACGGAGCAGATCAAGTCAGCCTGGCCGTGGAGGCCATACGGCACCTGGTTGATCTCCTGGATGATGAGAATGACGAGGTTCAGATGCTCGCCGCCGATTGCCTAGCCAGTCTTGTGCACACACGTGCTGGCATACCGGCCACTGTAGTCAAGGCTGGAGGAGTTGACGCCTTGCTGAAAAACCTGACTTCGCCGATAGTTTCGGTAAGGATCCCCAATACTTTTACAACACTTAGTGTGTGCACTAGACTAGAGCAATTTTGTTTCTGGGAGTAATGCAAAACATATCTTTTGGAGGAGGAATATGCTAACCAATGCATGGAATGGATCATGTGATAGCCCGTTGGGGTAGATCATGTGTGGGCTAGAAGCATCAAGTGCTCCGGAAGTCCAATAAGGCAATACCAATTAAATGGACATCATCCAAGGCCTAGAGGCGTGGAGCAACATTATCTCTCAACGGAAGTGTCCTTGCTGGTGTCTGTATGGTTCGGCTGAAGAGCGCGTGGTTGTGATGAGTTGGGAATGCAATGAATCATCCAAGGCCAGTGCATTATTTAGTCAATTTAGCACTGTTCATTGCTAGAATGTACAGGAAATGGAAACAAGTTACGTTTTCTGAGAGTGGTGCATATCATTTTTTTAAAGGACTGAGAATGCAATGTCTATCTCTACCTGCGTTCAACTCTCCACAATGGTACCATTCCCGTAGGTTCTGGATAGCGCAGCAGCGGCTCTGGGCTATCTGTCGTTTGATCCGCTGGCACGGCGTGTGCTACTCAAGGCGTGCCGCGACATGCCCTTCCTGGTCGGGAAACTCTTCACACGCGCGGCCAAGATCAGCCAGGAGTTCCTTGACGTCTGGGATGATGCAAAGCATGTGGGCATACCCACACTCAGGTTAGCTTCTAAAGAGAATTCTAATTTTTGTAAATTTGATGCATTTTTCTGGCTGTCCGAATTACGGAGATCAATACGGGCCATTTGTGATTTTCAAGCTAGACGCTGCAGCAGCCGTTCAAAAAAAGAGTCAAAGATAGTGTGCCGGGTAGTGGGCATCAGGGCATGTTATCTGTTATCTGGCATGTTATCTGTTCGATTGGCTTGCATAGGTACCAGTAAACACCTTCCTGAACGGATACTCCTTCTGTCCTTCTGTTGCTGTCCGATGATCGGCAGTGCCGTGAAACTCAGAGTTACGGCAGAAACGCTTTGATTCCTTCTTTCAAGTGTGTGTACTAGGCTCTGCATCTAGGTGTATTGAGCACTGTCACGCCGGAGTGACCACGAATCTCTCCCAGTATACTCATTCTGCAAAAAAGTTGGGGGCTGGGGCAGAGGTAAATCTCAGTTTGCGAAGTCACAAACCCTTGGGGAAGCTCTGCTGTGATGAATCGCTTTATGTGCCATCATTACTGGATCATATCCATCCCGGAAAAACGGTGATTGAGAAGTTCACCCGACTTGGTTCACCTACAGTTTCGCATGTACTGGCCTTGGCCACCCAACAGTGGCACTGGTTTTAGCTGACACTGTGGCTAAGTTCTCATATCCACTGTGTATTTCTTCGGCATTGTACTTCAACTAGCATCTTCAACTGATGTTTAAAAAAATTGAGTAACTCAGCGTGAGGAAAAGTCTCAAAATTCTCAACTTTCACGTTGCACTCCACGCTTTTCAAGTTGCCGCGATCGCAGCTGAACTTACGAGCGATTTATTTCAGGCACCGTTGATCGCAGTGCGTCGCGGATGCGTTCTACGGCACGCGGAGAGTTTTCTCTTCGACATAGATATGTGCGGGATCGTTGAATTTGAGCTAGTTTTGACCGAGTTACGGCCTTTTGAAGTATCACAGTCGAGTGTGTAGAATTCTACACATTCAAGTGTGGTGCGGCTCTCAAAGGGTTAAAATTCCATACACTTTTGAAGTACAAACCAAAATCCAGTGGAACAAAATACATCTCAACGCAGAGTTTCGTGCTTAAAAAAAAGCAATCAGCAGCAGATGAATGTATATTTCGCAGGATATTGCACTTTTGAAGTACATGTATAAAAATTAAGAAATTACTTCCGTAGGAATCATCAGAATAGGTGCTATCACTGAGATCATGCGGCATTCATATCAATTTTCTTTTTCTATACTGTACTTCAGCCTCGAGGCGAATGGAGGAGTGCCACTGGTATACAAAAGTCATGATCCGCAGCCAGGTAACTTAAGCTGTAGAAATATCCGTCCAAACACCTGTACATATTTAAAATATGCCAAAGATACGAGCACGACACCGGCCATTTTGTGGCTTCGTAGGCAATACATGCATGCTCAACTCTCCTCCACTCTCCTTAGCGGAACCTTTATGATGTAGTCATATTCTAACGTTATGAATGAACACAGTTTTGCCACAAGCAGTACCCCAAGTAAAGCTACTAGATACATGTATTGACCCTTGGGCAGGGAATCAAATAATTTCTTACAAGAGTTGGACAGCTTGATTCTTTTCACAAATGACCACCCCATCATGAAACTATTGTGCATAGTCACAGGTAGGAGTAGCAAATTTTCAAGCAGATAATAATATTCAATAATTTGATTTGATGCGTCCTGCAGGTTCACGATCAAGGGTATGGGCTATACTATTCCTGCATACTGAGTTGCATACAAAGCTATAGGAACCTATAGGTCAGAAGGAAGGGTCTTGCTGCGAAGTAATTGCTCGTATTTTTACCAATAGACGACTGAAGAAATCACATGGGAACGAGTTATGAAGCAACTATCCACGACTGTATCCGAGTTCAATTTCGTATTTTACTTCCATGTTTATGCTGTTCTGTGTAGTTTTTGTTGATCTTATAATTCATGTCCACATGCAGCTTCATTGGGTTTCTGTAATGCTTGATACAGATTTCAACCGGAAGTCAAAGTTGGAGACCCAAGTGTATTCACCATCGCCTGGTGCTCAAGGCGTGTCGCAGGGCAGCATGAGACCCATGCGTCGGGCTGGCACTGGCCCGGAGCCATCGCCCTGGTACAAGGCGATGCAGCGCACTGCCGAGCGTGCCAGGGGCATGGTGTACGACAGCCGCACCGGCAACACTGCTCATCTTACGCACTCTGTATCGCCAGGCAATGGCAGCATGACAGGCTGGAGGCTGAAGTAGATACGGCACAATGCACTTGGATACAGCATTGCCACGCGTGGATCTGAAGGAATCGCCACAGAAGATAGTTTGAATACATCAGTGTAGCGAAAGGGTATGTCTTGAATCATTTTACTGTGCCCACTGACGTTGAATTACCGGCTGTGAAACTCACTTAGATGTAGATGATGCTTCCATCGTTTCACATACTATTCGATGTGCACCAATTTCCCACTCATGTCACAGTGCATGTGCTTGAATTGGCTGACAGGCTAAACCTTCCACTCAGAGCACTAGGCAACTTGAAAATTATTTGTTTATGCTTGATCGGTTTTGAAACTCAATTTTTTATTCACTTGAAATCATTTGAGACATCTCACATTAGTGCGAGGGATTATCAACAGGTGTTTTCAGATAAATGCATTGGTTACAGAAAGAAATCTCAACCGTATACAATGCACTCTTGACAGCCCTGCTACTGTTTCGCTTGTTCAGCTGCAATATTCTCATTACATTTTAAAATGTATTCAACTCGAGCCATTCAGAATGCCAGGCGAGTACCCATGAATGTTTCTGGCACAGGTATTGTGCTTCGAACGTATCATCAACCTGGACCGTGAGAAGTCACAGCAAGAAATTCTAGAGTTCGCATGGCACTAACCGGCATACACAACATGTTGTTATTTAATAATAATTGCTATCCAAGCCCAAAGTCATTTGCGCCAGTACAATGTATACTGCATAGCCGTGACTGTAACATGATTGCACCAGACCATCATCTCTTAGCACAATCAAGCTGTACTGATCCAGCTGGGAATATAAACACAAGGCTTCACCAGGATCATGAATCATGCTGCCATCAATACAACACTCTGTAGTGAGAGGAATAATAATACTATTATCAAATAAATTCGGCGCGGATGCTAGAAGAAACAAGCTATACATGCAGCGGAATAAATTAGACTTGTCAGTTTGAGCACTCTGGCAAGGTACGTTCGGGCCTGATTGGAAATTTTTATTTCCATTGCTATCAGGTTCGGCCTCATTTCCTCTGTGCTGCGCTGACGAGTCCACAAAGGACGAAACAGTTCTGTCCGCAGATTGAGTGCAGCGGAATAAATTAGATAATAATTATAACTTAAGTTAAAGAAGGGAGGGAAGTGAAGGAAGATGTAAAGGAGTTAATTAAAGAGATCTAGACGAAATTGACCAAGGCTGGTAGTCACAACATGAGCGAGTGACTGGTGAAGCAAGGTATTTTTTTTACAAAGACACAAGTACACAAAGTGACCTCTTAGGTGTACCCCGTGCAAGTTCCATATTTAGCTTAGGTTGTGCGGGCGAGTTGGGAGGGCATAGTAGTGACTTCGCAGTCACTGCCCATAAATACCGCACAGCGAATCAAACCATCCATTGGTGAATGGTCAGCTCACTGCTTTTTCACAGGGGCGATGGACGCCAGTTCACGATGCATAGTGTGTTGAGCTTGACGTGCGCTCAGAACTCAAGATGATTATCTCTGCAGCGCAATACTGGCACTGCCGGATACGTGAGCTGCACAGCACCGGGCTGCTGTATCACCATGGGACAACATGGTCGCGTTCACAATGAAGTTACGCCTGCACTGTGTGTTGCGCAGATCACCCCTATCCAGGATTTTGATTAACTCGGGCCCCGGGCGGCTGGTCCGAAGACATTGAGATGAGCCTGGAGCAGGGTTTCATGCAGGCACAAACTGACAGAGGCCCCCAGAACCGGGAGAAGAGCACTTCCTTTTGCGGTGTGTTCGGCCATAAGCATGTCCTGGTCACAGAGGGTCACTGTGCATCGGTAGATTGGGTAGATGTGGATTCCGGTTCGGCAGCAATCGTGCTATCACTTGGCACATACGTCTTGGGCAACGGAAAAGAGCGCAGTGGCAAAGCTAGCTGACTATCCAACTGTGGATGAGTACCAGTCTCTTGCGCGTTTCCCTGCGGACACCCCTCCTGCGTAGCATGGAACTCTCTTCTCTTAACTTCAGGCAAATCCGTTTGAAACACAATAGTGGATGCCGGGTGGCCATTTCCTGCAGATACAACTCCAGCACCTCCCCGTTCTCCCGTATCTTCGTCAGGGAAAGGAGTATTTGTAGCAACAGAGGTTGTATCGCCCTGGTTTTCTGCACCAGCTTCGTCGTCGAGGACGCCCTGGTCATCAATGACCACCTGGTAATCGAGGGCAGGCTGGCAGTCGAGGACGGGCTGGTAGTAAAGGCTAGCTGCCAACGGAGGTGCACACATTGCAGATTCCTGGTCGTCTGTCTCCGATTTCTCACTATCCTTACGTGATCCGGGTGAACTTGGCGGAGGAAATACTACTCGCTGCTGGAAATTGTCGGCTTCATTCAGCATATGTATTTCAAGGTCGTGCCGCATCATTACATCAACCCTCCGCCGGTCTTCCACACTCTCCACCGATATCCTATCAGCTGGGGTGGACTTTGCGCTGGAATCACCCTGGCTGTTGATAGTTGATGTTGAAACCTGATGTTCCGAAGGAGTAAGTCTGAGGTTGGACTTGACCTTTGCTGTGGATTCTCCCGTTTGGTACTGACCAGTACTTCTCCGTGGACGTTTGCGGACAACAATGACAATTACCAAGACCAGCAAAATTCCACCGACAACAGACACCGCGGGGGCAATGGCTACTGTCTTGATTTCATTGTCCTTGACACCAGTGTCATCTACAGAGTGGCAGACAGAGCAATACACAAGCCATAAGGGGATTAGCAACGAGCAGAGTTGTTCACGATTGCTTCCATGTGTATGACTGTATGCGACAGAGCAGTATTACCGTGTGCTACGAAGCACAACCCCGCAATATCTTTCAGCTCACTTCATGAACTGTACAGGACCATCAGCATAGAAATTCAGTACCTTGTTCACAGATGGATAGCAACATGCACGAGCGATAACAAAAAGGCCAAGTTGATCTCCCAAACTGAACACCGCAGTTTGGGTCATTCACGTTTTCCCTTCCAAAACCAATGCATCATTTCTCACCCACCCAGTAACTTATAGGGCTTGCTAGTCATGACGCCAGAAGTAAAAAATAACGACAAAACGACTTCTAAATCAACTTTTCCCGTAGCTAAGTACATGCACAGGACGTGGTGGGTGGACCCCTCTTTTCGCATGCAGGTGTGTGAATTCATATCTGTACCAGGAGTAGGAGTAGGAGTAGGTCCTTGACCAGGTGAAACCCTGACCAGGAGTAGGTCCCTGACCAGGTGAAACCCTGACCAGGAGTAGGTCCCTGACCAGGTGAAAGCCTGACCAGGAGTAGGTCCCTGACCAGGTGAAACCCTGACCAGAAGAACCCGGCACATTGTACAGTCATTCCCGGTGGATGTGTCACCCTACTGGGCAGGAAAGTTGTATTTCTCGCGAAATATTTTCAGTTGCAAATATGGCATCTGGTGTGTTCTTTGTTAGTCACATCTGACTGCGGCCAACTACCCTTCACTTTGTGTGTTGTCGCTATTGCTGTCTATGTCTCTGTGTATGCCAGTATAGGTGGAGCGAGAAGCCACACAAACGTGCACGGATCCAAGTGGATCCAAAGTCAGCGTTGTCATGTTGTCATGGCCCCGGGCTGGCTGTGATATAGCACTTTTAAGGCCTATTTATTAGTCCACGTGATGTAGACACAGGTGCATCCTTATCCAACATTAAAACCAATACTCACCAGCTTGATTTGGCAGTGCAGCTCCTGCATCGTCTCGTCCAAGCGGCACTTCCACAACCACACTAATGTTAGCCGAGCTAGATATGACTTTACTTTGTACAGACTCGTGAGTGACGGTCGGCGTACTTGTAGGTGGCGTTAGCTCTCCAGCACTGACGGCACGTGTTGGCGTACTTGCTGAGGTAGAATCTACTTGTTGACTTGGTTGCGGGCTACTAATGGCTGGAGCAGTAACACGAGTACTCTGGCCACACACGAGGTTTTTCTCGGGTGTGCACTGAGAGGCAACGCTCAGTGACTGGGCCAGGCAAGTTTGGGCCAGTTTGCACAAGACACACGTGTTGCCATCCCAGTACTGATCCGACGGGCAATACGCATAGCAATGCGTATCTCTTGTAGCCGAGCAGGCATATTTCACAGGGTCATCCTATTAGCAGCAGAACAAGAAAACAGGTAGCAGCATTGAAGTTAAGCCTAGGTTAGGCATACTACAAGCAAGGAGCAAGTTCAGGATGAACCTCCATCAAGCTTAGTTGTCGAAGGATTGCCTTAGTCTCGCTATGTGCATGAAACGTAGTGTTACAGCAATGTTTTAGCCGGTTGTCACCATTCTCTTCTGCCTTTGTGCAACATCAAGCTTATGTAACTTTGCATTCTCATGCACACAAGATCAAATAGAATCAATCGAGTTCTTGAAGAACACACAAACACACAAACACACACACACACACACACACACACACACACACACGCACGCAGTCACATGCAAGCATACATGCCAAGTATTATGGTCCACTCACATCGCAGTTCAATGAGTCCGCATCTGTACAGGGCCGACAACTAGCCTCATATGACAGGCCAGGCTTGAATGTATGCGGTGGGCATATATCGCACTCCGTGTTTGTTGTACCATGGCAGGCAGTCTTGACGTACAACCCCTCATCGCATTTGATGCACATTGCACACGCGCCGTCCTTCAAAAAGTGATTTGCTGGACACGCCAGCGGTGTAGCATCCACAGCAGCACTGCAGAGCAATAGCCCCAGCAACGCCTGAGAAACACAAAACAGAACATGATGGCCTGATAAGAACACATCCACGATAACCTGCCTTCGTACCAGGTTCATACGTACAATACATGGATAGCAGCATTTCAGGGCAGCAAATATCTGACCCCATGCCAGTGATGGCAAAGGGAGCACCAAGTTGTAAAACATGTTGAACATATTCAACATGCTGTAGTATAGTCTGGTGGCCGTGCTGGTACTACAGTTAAACCGTTTAAGGAGAAAGCTGCGTACAAAATTCCTATCTAACTGACTGAAGAAAAGTGAACACCAGATCGATCATAGGCCGATTCGCTTGCGTCAAGCAGAACAATGTACCATCGGTTTCTTTTTAGTTAACGCACAAACCAAGCAGCATGAGTCACAGTAACCCCATGCACCGCACCCCATGCACCGGAGGACGTCAATCGTGGCAAAGTATTTAAAGTGACATCAGTCTTGGTTACTCCAGGGAATACCTTCAATCAGTTCTACGTAAGCAGAACTCATGAGTGGGGTCCTGTCACCTTAGCACGGCTGTCACACTTTGACAGCCAGTGACACTTTGACAGCCAGTGTTTTTCTTATGTTCTAATTCCAAACATTTTCAGGACTCTTTTCTCAGTCTTGCATCAGCCCTCACATTGTGACATAGCCTGGAAATAATATCATGGCACAACATGTACTGGGATGGCCAGGAAAAGGAAATCTGTAAAAATTATACAAAAAACTTTATTAAGGCGATAAATAGTATAAGCGAAGCGGACATTACGAAATGATCAATGAGAATACTTGTATGTTAAAATCGATGTTCCTAATTGATTTTCTTGAGACTATCATCAGGGAAACATCGCCTCACAATAGAAGCTATGCGGAGAAACAAACTACTTATACGTCTATAGGATAGTGGGAAGTATACAAGGTGAGGTGTGAAAAAAACGAAAATGGGAGAGAAAACGAAAGAAAGAAGAAGAAAGGATGTGAGAGTGTTAGACATATAAGTAGTTTGTTTCTCCGCATAGCTTCTATCGTGAGACGATTTTTCCCTGATGATAGTCTCAAGAAAATCGACTAGGAACATCAATTCCAACATACATGTATTCTCATTGATCATTTCGTAATGTCCGCTTCCCTTATATTATTTATCGCCTTAATAAAGGTATTGACTCCTCGTCACCTATTCATATACACAAAACGTTATCACCCACAGCCACAGGTCTAGGTGGGCGGGTGGTGAGATGCTGACATTGACAGGTAGGAAGGCAATTGACTATGGGCAACTGCATGGATGAGATCATGCTGTCAGAGAGAAGTGTCACCTGATCGAGACATTGGAAGACAGGGGAAGTCAAATCAAATGATGTATTGCAAAACAAAGACCCAAAACTGAGATTAACTTTGAATGAAGACCTGGACAAGGTCCAACGCCTTACACCAGAGTTGTTTGGTTATTCTCAGGCCACAAGATCACGCCATCTGCAACAGCTGGATAGTGGTTTATCTTGTATTATTGCTGCTGGGCATTGGATAGAGTTGGAGGCATGGGCAGGAAGCCTCAGTGTAAACTGGAATGCTTTGTCCATGTGTTGCTGATAATCCGCGCATCTTTTGAATCCATGAAGAAGCTACCAGAACTTGATGGGGTAGAATGGACAAAACTGTATTGAGCAAGTACAAGCTCTGACCTAGGCGTGAGCAGGACTCAATAGCAGTAACTGTATCCCCAGGGCTAGGTGCTTCAAGCAGCACTTACCGACTTAGCACTTGGAATGTGGCATAGTGTAGGTCCTACAGTGTACAGAATTGTATGCTGTACAAGAACCTTACAGTTACACTACATACACTTACCGGTGCTAGCAGTATTGACAACCTAGACAATGAGTCAGGCCATTCTCCTATTCTGGTCACCATGCTGGCAAACCTGCAGAAGCAACACACAAAAAAGCAATGAAAACAGGGTGTCAAATGAAATTCTGTGACCACTACTTTTACTCAATGGTAGGTAGACAGACTTCGTTGACGAAAATGAAACTCCACAAGGAACCAGATCTCTCAGGCTAAGAAGAATACAGTCATACTGCTACTTCCAACACTTGCTCCAGCAATGTTCTGCAAGTATTAGTCCTCCCATACATACACTTGCTCCAGCAATGTTCTGCAAGTATTAGTCCTCCCATACATAACAGCCGCCAGTGGCAAACGCTAGATACAGAAGCAAGGTGACATTAGTTCCGGCCTCAAGAGATGTACATAATTATTATGTACAAGGCAGTGTCAGTGTAACTACCTTTGGAGCCATGAATGGGTGAAAACATTCACCGACCATTCAGTGTTCCTTTACCAGGGCTAAAAAGGCCAAAGACTCTCCTGATGGTGGACAACGCGGGGTTTGGAATTTGAAACAAAAACCCAAGTGCATGCAGATGATTATCCCTCTGCAAGGGGACCTACCAGTCCTCAGCCTAAGTCACTTCACAGTTCATACCGCACCGCATCACTGTCTACATAAAGCGTACAATAGCCTCTCTTTAAGCATTCGCAACCACCACCAGAAGTTCAAAGAAGAAGAAGCAATTATAATATTTTCAGTGGCCGCCTAAGTAAGTAAAATGGGTTGTGCCCTGAGCTTCGAGAGTCATCGGTTTGAACTGAGTGCTGCTTTTGACTTCAAAGTTCAAACCAAAGCCAAGTGCAAGCAACACGGACGTGGGCTCGCACATACTATAGTAATCAGCGTAGGTCTAAGACTTTTATAGTATAAACTTGCTTACTTCCCCACTGCGGTTCACGAGAGATTGGTAGAACACACCCAAAATATAGTGATACGCTCGATATTACCGGGACCGATAGAAATCCCGATTTGCACTTTATTAGCACGATAGTTTATTTGTTATCACGAATATTAGTATCACTAGTTATCCGTACAAGACTACTAAAATGTGCTTCGAAGTAGCGACTATTCCGGAGCCAGATCACTCACAGGCTACTCTGGACTCGACATGAGACGACTCCGAGCAAGTCAAGAGAACATTGTAATTCTTCAGCACTGTTCATCGTGACTTACCTTGGTTTGAGTGGCTAGTATCCTAATGAGCAAGGAGACCTCTTCCGTCCAACATCCACAGTTACAGCAACAGTTTGCGGACAAAGATAAAACGAGTTATTCTCACAGATGGAATCAACAAAATGATCTAAAATCTCGACGCATGATGGATAATGTCCGACATTCTACTGACAGGCACCTGAAGGCTGAAGTGCCTCCAAAAGGTATTTCAACCAGCTAAGCGCATCGGACACAGAACATTTTGCCTGGTTCACCATGCCTGTCGGCGGCGTGGGCGTAGGGTGACCTGCGCGAGGGCCACGATCCTTAGCCATTGCCATTGTAACTAGGTTGAGCAAAGAACTCGGGGAGAAGAAGCTAGTGTCGAGGCCAACCGATGAAACAACATTACGCAATACTGCCAGTCACGTCAGAGCAAGTAGCGCTTTATGAATGGAAGCGCGAACTCTTGCACCACAAATATTCGAATGACATCACCACATGCGTGCACGCGCGGCCACGCGCACCGCGCTAGGCATACGTACGTATGCGATATGCGCGTATGCAGCGGCGATGGCCGATGCGGCGATGGGCCATAACAATAATACATTGATGATTATACCAACATGATAATTCCTTGCACGATCGAGTTCGGGGAGCGCGCCAGCGCGGCAGATCGCCAGGCGCTAGGCGCGCGCTAGGCATACTGTCTGTACTCTATTACTGTCTTATTACAGGCCAGGCGGGGCGTAGCCAGGATAGGGCCGACCGACGACCATGGACGACCGTCCGTAGATCTACCTACTCAGGCTGTACTGTAGCCTAGTGACAGTAGTGTAGGCTGTACTGTCTGTATACAAACACATGTAGTCAGTAGATAAAGATCTGCTTTGGAAGATTTATGAATAAACGCCGCGGAGACGCGTACGACGACAGTTATATTATGAACTAAGGCCATCATTTTTTATATCTATGTTTCGCGTCAGTTCACACTAACTAACTTCCAGAATCATTATGCGAGAGGTGGAAAAAAATAAAAAGTTGCAAAATAATAAAAAAAAGGCTCATCAGAGGTGTATGCACTGTACATAGCACAATAGCTCGTGCATGGTGTACATTCGAAAGAAAAATCGTACATCGAAGCACAACATCTGGGTTATCAGCAAGAGTAAATATTCACTTTGGACAGAGGAGGCATCCGTTGGTGCCTATGTCATGACCGGGGAGTAGGCCAGACATATCTCAGGATTCTACGATTCCAGGTTCTTTACGGAAATATACCAGGAGTCCAGATACCCATTCCTCACCCTCCCCACACAAGAAGACCAAAGCTTCACTCTAGGACCAAGTTCCAAGCAACCGAGAAGCAACAAGAACAACAACCACAACCTCTCCAAGCAAAGCATCGAGCTATTTACTGCTATTATGTCCTAGTAGCGTGCAAGCTGAAGGAGCGAAGGGCGCGAGCAGCCAGCCAGCAAAGCATGAATAGTGATATATTTCCCAACGCTATTCATAGACGAGACACATCGACGCCACGGCAAACACTTGACAAAGATACATGTAGGAGCAGACGGAATACAATACAGATAGCAACACACGGACACGACATATCCCCCGCCTACGAACATGTTACGTCCTCGTAACGGCACTGAAAAAGAAAGCAAAATAATAAAACTCTTGAAAACTTGAAAGGAAGGAACCAACCTCTTCCGACCCAAGAACCAAAGAAAACATAATGCGCCAGTCTTGCACAGACTCTCAGCCACAGCAGTGTTAGAAAAATAGGTTATGCCGTTACAACTACGTTCGAACAAGCTATTGGTCAGCCTGCAGGGATTGCTTCTGTGTTACTATCATTATGAACTATTATATAATAAGACAAATCAAGACTAGACGGGTGACAAGACCAGAAACGTGTCCAGGAACTGGTAACTGACCCGAACTAACTTCACTTGAAATCCGCGGCTCCCGTTTGCGTGTTGCCTTCATCTTGACTTCCTCGATGTACCTCCTCTCCAGCTCTCGCTACGTCCAGCAGTTTATCGTCATGCTCCGGGACGGGCGCGTTGGTGATGGTGACCAACCGCGGTCGCCAGGGTGCAGTTTATCGTCGTACCCAGGACGGGCGCGTTGGTGATGGTGACCAACCGCGGTCGCCAGGGTGCAGTTTATCGTCGTACCCAGGACGGGCTGCGGTGTGGTGGCGATGGCTATTGGCAGCGCTCCCTCTCGCTGCCGAGGGTTCGGAATGTTAGTGGCACTGGACATCCTGGCGTGGTCGCCAAATGTCATGACCGGGGAGTAGGCCAGACATATCTCAGGATTCTACGATTCCAGGTTCTTTACGGAAATATACCAGGAGTCCAGATACCCATTCCTCACCCTCCCCACACAAGAAGACCAAAGCTTCACTCTAGGACCAAGTTCTAAGCAACCGAGAAGCAACAAGAACAACAACCACAACCTCTCCAAGCAAAGCATCGAGCTATTTACTGCTATTATGTCCTAGTAGCGTGCAAGCTGAAGGAGCGAAGGGCGCGAGCAGCCAGCCAGCAAAGCATGAATAGTGATATATTTCCCAACGCTATTCATAGACGAGACACATCGACGCCACGGCAAACACTTGACAAAGATACATGTAGGAGCAGACGGAATACAATACAGATAGCAACACACGGACACGACACCTATGCTTCGCTGGATTATTGTACTCAGACTTCGGCAGCGGTGCAGCAAAGACCTCCGGAACGACGCATCCTCTCAACTTCAGGCGATCAATGCTGTCTGGTGTTAGCTCACAGAATATTGCTCCCAGATGCCGAACAAACGATTTGCCAACGCTGGCCTAGAGGCCATTTCTGAATCTCAGCTTCGCCGTATGCAACCAGTCCACACTGATGACTCGTACAATCGTACACTCATCGTGCATGTAAGATTTTTTATTTTTTTCTGAAAAAAATCAAACGTATGCGTGCGGACGACGCGAAACATAGCTATAAAAAATGATGGCCTAATATTAGTAATAAAAAGAACTAACTATACCGTCATCATCATGCATCAACGAAGTCAAATGTTTTCCATAATCGATATTCATGTCACTACCATCACTGCATCAGTGGAATATCCAACGGCTTGGGGTCCTAAACAGAGCCGCCCACATACTCACCCCCGCCGGCCGGACGACCGTATACAAGTAAAGGCACAAGTTAAAGGGGAAGTATACCCTAAAATCAAATTTTCACCAGTTGTAGTCTTCGGGGTGCTGAGTCGAATGGTCTTGATCCGAGGAAGCTGAGACGCTCCCTTCCTACTTGAATCCCAATCGAACTCGCGCACTTCCACCGAAACTGGGTGACTGCGCCCTACTAGATGGGGATTTGTATGCAAAATGTCACTAAAAGCGCCATTTCGTTCTTATAAAAGCACGGACGACCGCGATTGGCCCATATGTTGTAGTCTTTTGGACGCTGAGTCGACTGGTTTTGGTCCGAAAAGGCTGCGATGCAGCGTTCCTCCTTTATTCCCAATCGAACATGGTTGAACAAGCGGTCACGTGCTCCTGCGTACACCAGTCACCTGGTCACCGTGCCTGCAGGGTACAACTTACTAGCCTGTTTGACCTTTTTTGGGTGCAGTCCTGTCACTCGAGTTGAACCTTGGTGTGAAAGTTGTCGCCTGCTGGCGCGGTGTCCAGGTGATTTGGGCACCCAGGACCACGTGACCGCTTGTTCAACCATGTTCGATTGGGAATAAAGGAGGAACGCTGCATCGCAGCCTTTTCGGACCAAAACCAGTCGACTCAGCGTCCAAAAGACTACAACATATGGGCCAATCGCGGTCATCCGTGCTTTTATAAGAACGAAATGGCGCTTTTAGTGACATTTTGCATACAAATCCCCATCTAGTAGGGCGCAGTCACCCAGTTTCGGTGGAAGTGCGCGAGTTCGATTGGGATTCAAGTAGGAAGGGAGCGTCGCAGCTTCCTCGGACCAAGACCATTCGACTCAGCACCCCGAAGACTACAACTGGTGAAAATTTGATTTTAGGGTATACTTCCCCTTTAAAGGCGTTCGTACGACCAGTCATGGAGTATGCGCCTCTTGTATGGATGGGAGCTGCGCAGAGTCACCTCCAGCGTCTGAACAATGTTCAGCGCCGTGCGCTTCATGCTATCGGCCCTGGGGCACACCTACCCAGCCTGGCCATCCGCCGCACTGTTGCCTCGCTTTCCTGCCTGTACAAGCTGCACTACTTGCCTGGTCCTCCGCAGCTGCTCTCTGTGTTGCCACCGCGCCACATCATCTCTACCAACCCCAGAACTCGCAGCGAGCACGGTGCTGTCAGTGGCCATGACCACCAGCTCCAACACCAGCTGCCTGCATCTGCCCCGCTGGCACTGAAGCGCTCGTTCCCACACTGCAGCATCAGCGATTGGAACTCCCTCCCTGCCCTTCTCCTATCCCAGCCTCCCCACAGCAAGAGAATGCAATCATTCAAAACGAATGTTTACCGCCATCTTCGCAGCACAAACTGGCTCTGGGCAGTCGATTCCCTATGAATAGTATGACGCTAAGACAGTTTCTCCCCCACAATCGCTCGTGTTAAGCCTTGGGTTTTTGCATCTTTCTTACCTGTACAGCTCTATCTTCTTCTTTTTTCATTGTTTTTGGTGCGTGTTTTTGGCCGTGACGCCGAGACCTCAGGTCGGCAGAGTCATCAATGCCCCACCATCACTGCTGCGTCTCGGTGCAGCGCCTGCTCATTAGTTGTCACGTTTGTCCTAGTCTCCGTACAATTGTCTTTCCTTATTCTTTTCGAGCTGGTTATGTGAACGTAGTAAAAAAAATATATATATATTATAATAGCAATAAAAAGAACAAATTCTGCAGTCATCGCCACACTACAACGAAGTCATGAAAGTTTACCAGAATTAATTTTCTTGTCACATTCATCAGTGGAAAGTCGTGACTGAAGAGTAACCATGCTGAACAATGATTAAATATACATTCAATGATGTGTTACGAGAACAAAATACAGTGCCAAAATAGAATGAGGGAAGGTGAGACAATAGAAGTGAAGTGAGAGCTAAGTGCAACGGTGGGTGAAAAACTAATAATTATAACGCTAAAACTGTGTAGTGAGACAAACAATCATGCTGTGCACCTACGAAAACAATTTTAACGCAACTACATGTTTCTTCTGCTTACAAAGATCAGGTTTATGCAAACGAATACAAACAGCCTCAAGTACGTTCAACTGACTAGCATACCGTGCACGACAAAGAACAGAAAAACTAAAATCATCATACACCTGCAGACACTTAGGGTGAGACAACAAGTGAAGAAAAACGGCAGACTTCTTACGATCACAATCACCATCTGATTCCTCGTCTCCAACTCTCTCGTCTCTCGTTTTTCACCCACCGTTGCACTTAGCTCTCACTTCACTTCTATTGTCTCACCTTCCCTCATTCTATTTTGGCACTGTATTTTGTTCTCGTAACACATCATTGAATGTATATTTAATCATTGTTCAGCATGGTTACTCTTCAGTCACGACTTTCCACTGATGAATGTGACAAGAAAATTAATTCTGGTAAACTTTCATGACTTCGTTGTAGTGTGGCGATGACTGCAGAATTTGTTCTTTTTATTCCTATTATAAAATTGTTGTCTCCACGTCGATTATTTATATAATTATATCTGATTGCGTTATGCAGAGCTCACTGACTTGTCAGTTTGAGCACTCTGGCAAGGTACGTTCGGGCCTGATCGGAAATTTTTATTTCCATTGCTTTCAGGTTCGGCCTCATTTTCTCTGTGCTGCGCTGATGAGTTCAAAAAGAACGAAACAGCATGCTGTCCGCAGATTGAGTATTTCGCTCCTGCTCTTGTAGCAGTTGAGCACTCTTGCGTGGGGTAGTGCCTTTGCTGATTGCGTTATGCAGAGCTCGCTGACTTGTCAGTTTGAGCACTCTGGCAAGGTACGTTCGGGCCTGATCGGAAATTTTTATTTCCATTGCTTTCAGGTTCGGCCTCATTTTCTCTGTGCTGCGCTGATGAGTTCAAAAAGAACGAAACAGCATGCTGTCCGCAGATTGAGTATTTCGCTCCTGCTCTTGTAGCAGTTGAGCACTCTTGCGTGGGGTAGTGCCTTTGCTGATTGCGTTATGCAGAGCTCACTGACTTGTCAGTTTGAGCACTCTGGCAAGGTACGTTCGGGCCTGATCGGAAATTTTTATTTCCATTGCTTTCAGGTTCGGCCTCATTTTCTCTGTGCTGCGCTGATGAGTTCAAAAAGAACGAAACAGCATGCTGTCCGCAGATTGAGTATTATATAATATATACTCAATCTGCGGACAGAACTGTTTCGTCCTTTGTGGACTCGTCAGCGCAGCACAGAGGAAATGAGGCCGAACCTGATAGCAATGGAAATAAAAATTTCCAATCAGGCCCGAACGTACCTTGCCAGAGTGCTCAAACTGACAACAGTGAGCTCTGCATAATTATATATCGTGACTGAATTGAAGACTAGCCAAGCAAAAACAATGATTAAAGATGCATCCCAAACTGTGATAAAACTGTTATTTACAAACAAGCAACAAAAATGGTAAGTAGG